>NC_057810.1:256284855-256291651 GCF_018294505.1 Triticum aestivum
GGCCCCTGACGGGCTCGGCGGGCCTCGGCGGCAAAGTGGGCGCGGGGCGCCACGTGGCGGCGGCTGAGTGGGCGGGGCGCGGCGGCGGCTGACGTGGCGGCACCGGATAGGGCGGAGCAAGGTGCCCGGCGGACATGTCCGGCTCGGGTGGACGTGTCCGGCGGCGCGAGGATGAAAATGGCTAAGGTTTGGACTGCGGGATTTCGGGGAGGATCACATATATATAGGTAGAAGGAGCCAGGAGAGTCCAAATGAGGAGCAGTTTTCGGCCACGCGATCGTGATCGAACGACCGACAGCATGGAGGGGAGTTTGCAGGGTTTTGGGACACTTTGAAGGGGTGTTGGGCTGCAAGACAAAAGAGGCCTTTACGATTACCCGGTTAACCGTTGGAGTATCAAACGACCTCCAAATGGCACGAAACTTGTCAGGCGGTCTACCGGTGCTATACCAAGGCCGCTTGGCAAGGCTCGGGCCATTCCGAGAAGGTTTAACACCCACTCACAACAAGAGACAAAAGGGGAACGCCGGAGGGCATAGGAGCGCCGGATTGCAAAACGGACAACGGGGAAAATGCACGGATGAATGAGACGAACACGTATGCCAATGTGATGCACATGATGACATGATATGAAATGCATAAGATGACATGGAAAAATGCAACACGCAAGCAAGTGACATGGCAACAGCGGAGAATAACTGGCAGACACCTGGCGCATCGAATCCGGGGCGTTACAACACTCCTCCACTAACAAGAGATCTCGTCCCGAGACCTTAGGACCGAGACGGAAGGGAAAATGAATGGGGTGAAACAAGAACTCAAGAGAACAAGCAAAGAATCGAGAGCACTCGAGAAGAAGAGAGGAACGACGAGAATGACGAGAAATAGACTATGAAACCATTCTGGTTAGAACGAGATAAGAAACGAATAAGACTGAAAAGGATTTGGGCAGCACTCCGGCTGAACATGGAAAGAATAGAACACGAGCTTGAGAGGATGGAATGATACTTGATGAAGACATGACACAAAACCTCTGAAAGGAATTGAAAGAGTTGAATGAAAAGAACGGATAAGAATATGACAACTTGTGCCACGAATTAAATTGAAAGCACCTTTCGAAGGAAGGTTTACACGGAGTTGTTGAGAAAATCAACAACGAAAGGAATAAGCTTGTTGTGGACTTATATGTAACATCTCAAGATCATAAGGTGATAACCGGCCACAAACGAAAATCATTGGATAGCTAAGGAGAACAAAGAAATGCAAAACTCCACTTCAAAAGAATACGGAGAATTAATTACACTTCGAGACGCGAGCAGAAAAGATACTAGAACTTCTTGAACAAGAATCTTGATGAACACTTGAAAGAATGAATTAAATCATGAAGAACCAGCATGAAGAACTCCGGTAACAAAAGGACAATGAGATAGAATATAAGGATGAAAAGAAAAAAGATTGAAGCCTTGCGATGATTTAGATGGAGGTTCCAATGAAATGGCCGAGGAAATTTGAACTCCGGAAAAGAAAAGATGAAACACTTGGAACTAGAATTTATTCATCAAGAACAAACTCCGAAAGAGGGGATTAATCGCTTGGATGAAATAAGAATAAGATTTACTGTATGCTTATCCTTCATCAAATTAAATTGATGAAAAGCAATGGATTTTTGCATACTACTTATTCTTCTTGCAAAAGAATTAAGGGGGTATAGCACAAAACTTGAGAAAGTCTTCATGAACCGCCGGTAGGATTGAAAGAACGAATTAATTAATGTGATAATCAAAGAAAAAGAATCTTGAACGAACCACCGTAAGAATTTGGAAATGACTGATGAAAGATAATGAATCACCGGGAAGAATTAGAGGAACCCATATACTAGAGAGGATTTAGATGCAAAAGAACAAAGAGAATCATGAGCTGATTAAAGAACACTTGAACGAAGCACCGGGATAAAAAGAGAAAGATAACTGGAATGATGGCCTCCGGTGAAAAGAAATGGAAAACAACTTCTGACATACTCCGGATGGATGAGAAGAATAACTGACAAATGGAATAATTCGAGAGGATAACATGAAGCTAGAACCACGAATCTTTGGGAGAACGGGCAAGATTTAGAGGAAAAAACTCTTCTTCTTCGGTCTTCAAATGACGACGAGAAACACCACCAAAATTACTGAGATACTCTGGGAGAATGTAAAATCAAAGAGGTTGAGCCAACAATGAAATGATTTGGAATCGATCTTGGAAAGGCATCTGACTGATGAAATTCATACTTGCGTCACCCTTGAAAAGAATTTGTGAATAACTCCGGGGGAATTAGAAGAGTCAGGTAAGATCCTGGGAAAAGACCTGTGGGTTAGGGCCCACTAAAAGAAAAACACCGTCGGAAAGGATTGTTGAACAGATAGGTGATGCACCGGAACAATAGAATTATTTGAATGAGGTGGCAACCTCGAATTAATTGGAACACAGACGAATCTCCTGAGATGTCTTGAATACTCTGGAAGGATAAACTGGCGAGAGGCAAATGAGAAAAGGGAAAACACTTGATCAGAGGAAAAGAATATGATCAACCCGAAGAACTTGAATTGAGTCCACCGGAAGAGAAAAAGAGATGAAGAATGTCGAACAAAACAAGAATTCACCGGTTGAGATAATTGAGGGAAAAACCTGAAGAGACTCAACACGAATGGAATTGATGCTCGAAATAGACTCAGGCTCCGGGAAGAAGAGGGTGGGAGGGCGGGAAAAACAAAGGCTACTTGAAAAGGGGAACCGACGAATATCTTGAAGAGAAAACACCGGCTGAAATCATTGAAGAAAGAAAACAAAGACTTCGCACGAGTAGGATGGATACTCGATTACGGACTCCGGATTCGAGAAGAAGAAGGGAGGGCGGGTGGGAAAAACAAGGACAAATTCGGACAGGGAAACAACATCGATCGAAAAGAGCTGAGGATTGATCTCCCAAAGAGAGAGAGGTTCGAATCAGCTTGACGAGGAATGCGCCGGACAAAAGAGGATGGACAACGAACGAAAACTAACCGCGTGATCCTAAAGAAAAATTTGAAGGGGAAGAGGAGTAATTCAAAGCACATACGTCAAGATTCCTCACCAGAGCGATGAAGGGGCAAAGGAGTAAAAATAATTCCTACTCTCCGATATAACTAGACTCCAAAAATAGTTTTCTTCTAGACTCAGCAGCGGCCAAACTACACGATCAATCAAGGGGGGCTCCTAGGGTCGGTCGAGGCTCTGTTACCAACTTGTCACGCCCAATATGCGACCCTATCCAAAAGGAACTCGAAGGTCCCACCAAGGATATACCCGCATATTGAAACGCTTTTGCAAGGTGGATATCATTACATCAACATTACATAATAGATGGGGATATATACAAGAGGCATACAATGCCACACGAATACAACATCATATTACATAAGAGCAACATCCTACTACGGATGAAACACAAACAGAAACTCAAACGACATCCACCCTGCTAACCCAGGTTGCCGACCTAGAACCTATCCCCTGATTGAAGAAGAAGCAGAAGAAGAACTCAACACAAGCAAGCATCGCTCTCGCATCATGATCATCGCATAAACCTGTACCTGCAACTGTTGTTGTAGTAATCTGTGAGCCACGAGGACTCAGCAATCCCATTACCATGGGTATCAAGACTAGCAAAGCTTAATGGGAAAGGAAGGGGTAAAGTGGTGAGGTTGCAGCAGCGGCTAAGCATATATGGTGGCTAACATACGCAAATGAGAGCGAGAAGAGAAGCAAAGGAACAGTTGTCAACTAACAATGATCAAGAGGTGATCCTGAACTCCTACTTACGTCAAACATAACACAGAAACTGTGTTCACTTCCCGGACTGCACTGAGAAGAGATCATCACGGCTACACACGCGGTTGATGCGTTTTAATTCGGATTAGGTGTCAAGTTATCTACAACCGAACATTAACAAATTCCCACCTGCCACATAACCGTGGGCACGACTCTCAAAAGTTTATACCCTGCAGGGGTGTCCCAACTTAGCCCATGATAAGCTCTCGCGATCAACGAAGGATATACCTTCTCAAGGAAGACCCGATCACTCTCGGAATCCCGGTTTACAAGACATTTCGACAATGGTAAAACAAGACCAGCAAAGCCGCCCGATGCGCCGACAATCCCGATAGGAGCTGCACATATCTTGTTCTCAGGGCAACACCGGATGAGACATCCTATGAGTAAAACCAGACCTCGAGTTTCCCCGAGGGGGCCCTGCAGTCTACTCGGTTCGGACCAGCACTTAGACAAGCACTGGCCCGGGGGGGGGCTAAAATAACGATGACCCTTGGGTTGGCCGACCCAAGGGAAAGGTATAGGTGGTGGTGAGGCAAATGGTAAAACCAAGGTTGGGCCTTGCTGGACAAGTTTTATTCAAAGCGAACTATCAGGGGGGTCCCATAAATCACCCGACCGCGTTAGGAACGCAAAATCCGGGAACATAACACCGGTATGACGGAAACTAGGGCGGCAAGAGTGGAACAAAACACCAGGCATAAGGCCGAGCCTTCCACCCTTTACCAAATATATAAATGCATTAATAATATAAGAGATGTTGTGATATCCCAACCAAAATCCTGTCCACCATGGAGAAATCTTCAACTTCACCTGCAGCTAACAACGCTATAAGAGGGGCTGAGCAAAGCGGTAACATAGCCAAGCAACGATTCGCTAGGAAGGGTGTCAAAGGTTAGAGGTTCATGGCAATTTGGGAGGCTTGAAGAGCAAATGATAGGTAACGCAGCATAGCGATAGAACGAAGCAACTAGCATAGCAATGATAGTAATGAGATCCAGGGTAGCGGTCATCTTGCCTGAAATCCCGCAAGGAACAAGAACGAGTCCATGAAGAAGATGAAGCCACGAAGACGAACCACACGTAGACGAACGAATCCACACGATCGCAACGAAACGGGAACTATCGAGAAGAAGCACACAACATGGTAAACACACCACACATAGACAAGACATGATGCACAACAAGCATGATGCATGACAAATCTAGATGAGGCTACTCATGGCAAGAGATGATGCAAACAAGAACAACACATCAAGGCAAGTTTAAATGAGGCCGGGAGCAACATATAACAATTCCGGTAAGTCCTCATATGCAAATTTCGAAATTGGTCCAGAACTGAATAAACCTTATGTTCAAGTTGTTAAACAGCAAGTTAAATAGCACCAAGAGGATCTACACGAAATTCTAGTCAAGTTACATATAAAGTTCATTAGATTTGGAGCTACGGCCTAGAAGATATGAGCAAAACAAGTTAAGCATGGCATCGATGCAAAAATGCATACAAACATCAAGCAAACACCTCAAAACAAGGATGCAACATGATAATATGAAGCTACATGCAAAATCAAGCAAGTTTCATATAAAGCACACTCAAAACGGAGCAACGGTTCAACACATACACTCTATACAAGGCATAACAACAATCTGTCCATAACAGCAACAAGGCATCTTACAAGCATCAAAACAACATGCTACAGCACCCCAACATGATAAAAAAAGGCATGGGCATGAAGTAAAGGTAAAGCATAACAAAACATGAACACTGAGCTATCTCCAGAAATCACTAGAGAATGCTCCAAAACACATGTTAAGATGGCAAATAATAACAGTTTCAGACTTTGCAGAAATAACATCAGGTTGCAATGTTTAGAGCTATCAAACAACATGTTACGGGAACTTATCATGGCAAACAAAGGCATGGCATGAATCTACTAATTGCATATATCAAAAGTCCCTTACTGACCATGAGCCAAAAAGGCATAGAAACTATGATGGCACCCATGTAAACATGGCAAGTTATATTACAGATTCAAACATGGCAGGAACAACAATATGTAGGCATGTTGGTGAGCTTGAACCACTCACCACAGACCAATACATGGCATGGAAAGGCAACCAACAGTAAGAAGACATGTTTATGAAGCTAAGAATGGCAAGAACAAGTTCATAGGATGCATGGATCACTAGGAAACAATCATGGAAACATTGAACTTAATGTTAACAGGCTGACAGAAACATTATTTAGCAAGTTTAGAGCAAGATTACAACAACCTATAGCAAGCTATAATTGCAACCAAGGGCATGAATGGATAGAGCATGACATGTATAACAAAACATCCTTAGTGAACATCTCCCGAATAATGCACGAAATGACTTGTAGCTGTAGGTTAACATAGCAACAAAATATAACAGAATCTGTCAGGAAAACAGCAACAACAAGTACACTACTTAACAAGCTCGATGCACTCAGCACACAACTCACAAAAATACATGGATGGCACCCCTGGAAAGATGGCATGGCATAGATTAAAACACATGTAGAGCTCATGCTCATAGGATGCACACATCAAATGTGGCAAAAATGACAAATGAGCAAGTTATAACAGTTTCAGCAGATTAACAGCAACATGCACTCTTCCAACAGCATTTCGGGCATCAAGGTGAGCTCAAATGAAAATGATGCAATGAGATGAAATGAAGTACTCGTTGAGAAGAACAATTTGACATATTACATGCACGAAACGGAGCTACAGATGCAGAGATATGATGCGATGAACATGGCATGATAATGTTGCAGATTCGGGGACTTAGTGGAATTTCACCTCGGGGACAAAGTGGACGGGGCGAACCGGGACGGAGGCGTTTGGATCGGGGGCTTGGTGGATCTGGTCCCGATCCATGAACCTTGCTGGAGACGAACGTGGTGGTGGCCGGAGATGACGGA
>NC_057810.1:256292103-256292892 GCF_018294505.1 Triticum aestivum
GGCGACGAAGTGGGCGCGGGGCGCCACGTGGTGGCGGCTGAGTGGGCGGGGCGCGGCGGCGGCTGACGTGGCGGCACCGGATAGGGCGGAGCGAGGTGGCCGGCGGACATGTCCGGCTCGGGTGGACGTGTCCGGCGGCGCGAGGATGAAAATGGCTAGGGTTTGGACTGCGGGATTTCGGGGAGGATCACATATATATAGGTAGAGGGAGCCAGGACAGTCCAAATGAGGAGCGGTTTTCGGCCACGCGATCGTGATAGAACGACCGACAGCATGGAGGGGAGTTTGCTGGGTTTTGGGCCACTTTGAAGGGGTGTTGGGCTGCAAGACAAAAGAGGCCTTTACGATTACCCGGTTAACCGTTGGAGTATCAAACGACCTCCAAATGGCACGAAACTTGTCAGGCGGTCTACCGGTGCTATACCAAGGCCGCTTGGCAAGGCTCGGGCCATTCCGAGAAGGTTTAACACCCACTCACAACAAGAGACAAAAGGGGAACGCCGGAGGGCATAGGAGCGCCGAATTGCAAAACGGACAACAGGGAAAATGCACGGATGCATGAGACGAACACGTATGCCAATGCGATGCACATGATGACATGATATGAAATGCATATGATGACATGGCAAAATGCAACACGCAAGCAAATGACATGGCAACAGCGGCGAATAACTGGCAGACACCTGGCGCATCGAATCCGGGGCATTACACGTTTTGCGGTACGCCACACCCCTCCCGATGAACAGGGACCCCCGTTTTGATCGTAGGAGGTCCGTTTTGTCTGTTTTC
>NC_057810.1:256293244-256312736 GCF_018294505.1 Triticum aestivum
TCCAACACAAGTCCGTTTCGTCCGTTTTGCGGTACGCCACACCCCTCCCGATCAACAGGACCCCCGTTTCGACCGTAGGAGGTCCGTTTCCTCCGTCTTGCAGTACGCCACACCCCTCCTGATCAACAGGAGACCATTTCGAACGTAGGGTCCGTTTCCTCTGTTCTGCGGTACGCCAGGCCTCGTTTCCATCGCTTGTTCCGTCCAAGCCCTCTCAATGAACACGACCACACATTCCGTTCCGACCCAGCTGATTGGCTCCCCATGAACACGACGACGACGTTGTTTCTCCGTTCCGACCCAGCCATGTACATATGCGCGATAAGCGTTAGAGACCCTGCCTGTATGTACGTACGTGGCCGTATTTTGTTTCTTGCACCCTCGCTGTTGTACGTACGTGCACATGCTACGTGCGCGCCTCTACTACGACACATGTGCGCCTCTACATCCACCAGTATATATGTATGTACACATTCGCGACCAGAATGACAACGCTACGTACGCTTCGACCAGGTGGGTCCCGACTGTCAGGCACTTCCTTGCGTGCGAAGATGTAGCTGGTGGGTCCCAGCAGTCAGGGGGGTGAATCATTTTGTTTTTTTGCCCGGACGCACTTCCTTTCTTTCCAAGGTGTAGCTAGTGGGTCCCAGCAGTCAGGGGGGAAACGTTTGTTGCGCGAAATATGGTGGCCGGTCCGGTGGGTCCCCGCTGTCAGGTGGAGGAATAATTATTTTGCGCGTAATAAGGAGGCACTTCCTTGCTGCGGCCGTGGACCCAGCTGTCAGCCTCTCCATGTACAGTCCATGTCCGATGGAAGCCGTTCCTTGACCATGTTGACCACGCCGCGCCGAGAGCACCAGGGCGGTGGACGACGGCGAGGCCTAGGAAGGGGACGACTCGGAGCCGGGGAAGACGCGGCAGTGGATGCCCACGCGTAGAGGAGTATGAGGGTTCACTGGTTCGCTGCGGTGGGAGGCTGCCGTCGCCGTAGAATAACAGGGGGTGTGGGTGAGTAGAGGGATGGCCTGGCCAGTAGTGGGAGTAGTAGGGGGCGGTGAGTCCTCTGCCGCATCGCAACCGGCCACGGGAGGCAGGAGCACGAGGCACGACCGGTGCTGGTTTGGGCGGCTGGAGCAAGAAGACCAGAGCTTGAAGAAGCACTACGGCCGTTGGATGGACAACGTACGGTCATTGGAGCTAGAATCGTGCATATTGACTAACTTGACAAAGCCCTCCGTCCCCGTCAACTTAGTAGGCCCACAAGTCAGCCTGCCACTATACTGGGTCCCAGCTAACAGGGAGAGTATTCATTTTTTTGTGCATAATAAGGAGGCACTTCCTTGCGTGCGAAGATATAGCTGGTCGGTCCGAGCTATCTGCGGTGGTAACGTTTTTTCCGTGAAATACTGAGGCCCTTTCGGTGGGTCCCTGATGTCAGGTGGACGAATCATTATTTTGCACGTAATAGGGAGGCATTTCCTTGCGTGCAGCCGTGGACCCAGCTGTCGGCCTCTCCACGTACAGTCCACTTCAGATGCATGTCGGTCGTTGACCATGTTGACCAGGCCGCGCCGAGAGCTCCAAGGCGGTGGACGACAGCGAGGCCTAGGAAGGGAACGACACGGAGGCAGGGAAGACTTAGCAGTTGTTTCCCATGCGGAGGGGAGTACGACTGAACGAGGGTTTACTGGTTCGTCTGCCGTCACCGGAGAATAACAGCAGGTGTGGGTGAGTAGAGGGATGGCTAGGCCAGCGATGGGAGTACGGTGGGGCGGTGAGGCCTGTGCGGCAGCACAGCCAGCCGCGGGGAGGAGGGAGCAGGCAGTCCCGCCGGCGCTTGTTTGAGCGGCTGGAGCAGGAAGAGTAGAGGTTGAAGAAGCACGACGGCCGTTGGATGGCCATCCAATAGCCATTGCTTGTGCGTCAACCTTTTTTTAGGAAAGCCTCAAATCTGTGGAAAACAACATACAGCCCATCTGCCACTATTTCTAATAATTTACAGCACATTTGCTAATTCTTAAGGGTTTTTTGGAACCCGTATTCTTTTTGTTAGCATTACAGCCCATATTGTGGCCACGGTTAAAAAATTATACAAAATTTTGCATATTTCGGTGCGGTCCGAATTGTTTTTAATCCCGAAATTTCGACTCACATTCAAATTGATTTTAAAACTAAATGTATATCAATATAAAATCCAACAATCCACGCATAAAAATTAATGTAATTTAAAGTCTCAAAATGAAAAAAAAGATATTTGAAACTAATTGCCGCTTTGATATGTTTTAAAAATGTACAACCCATTTCTCATTACTGATGGGCCATTTTCTCGGCCAGCCGAATGAAAGCTCTCCTCGTCTTGAAAGATTTGCAGCCCAACAGGCCTGACAAAGCGACTTACTTGGCAAATCACAAAAAAACTGGGCTGTGGCCATGGACCCAGCTGTCAACCTCTCCACGTACAGTACTCTTCCGATGGAAGTTGTTCCTTGACCACGTTGACCATACCGCGTAGAGAGCGCCACGGCGGTGGACGACGGCGAGGCCTAGGAAGGGGACAACGCGGAGCCGGGGAAGACGCGGCAGTGGAAGCCCGCGCGGAGAGGAGTACGAGGGTTCACTGGTTCGGCTGCGGTGTGAGGCTGCCGTCGCCGCAGGGCCTGGCTAGCAGTGGGAATAGTAGGGGGCGGTGAGTCCTCCGCGGCATCACACCCGACCACGGGAGGCGGGAGCATGAGGCACGACTGGCACTGGTTTGGGCGGCTGGAGCAAGAAGACCAGAGGTTGAAGAAGCACTACGGCCGTTGGATGGACATCGTACGGTCACTAGAGCTAGAATCATTCATATTGACTAAGTTGACAAAGCCCTTTGTCCCCGTCAACTTAGTAGGCCCACAAGTCAGCCTCCCACCAAGGTGGGTCCCAGCTAGCAGGGGGAGTATTCATTTTTTTGTGCGTAATAAGGAGGCACTTCCGGTGGGTCCGAGCTGACAGCGGGGGGGCGTTTTTTTGGCAAAATACGGTGGCCCGTCAGGTGGGTCCCAGCAGTCAGGGGGCAAAAGTTTTTTCTGCAAAATACGGTGGCCCATCCATTGGGTCCCTCCTGTCAGTTGGAGGAATCATTATTTTCCGCGTAATAAGGAGGCACTTACTTGCTGCGGCCGTGGGCCCAGCTGAGACTCTCCACGTACAGTATACTTCCGATGGAAGTCGTTCCTTGACCACGTTGACCTCGCCGCGTTCTGTTGCATGCATGCGTCCATGGGCGTGGTGCGTCCCCACTGTCATCCTCTCACGTACAGTCATCTTCCGATGACTCTCGGTTGTTGACCACGTTGACCACACCGTGCCGAGCGCACCCAGACTGGAACGACCCGGAGATGGGGAAGACGGGGCAGTGGAGTCCCAGATGGAGAGGAGTGGGAAACTTCACTAGTTTAGGTGCGCGGCAGCACAGCCGCGGTGGCGCCCACGGGAGACAGGAGCAAGAATAGAGGTTGAAGAAGGAGCACGGCTGTTGGATTAACATCCAACGGTCCAGCTGCAAGAATCATTTGTTGATTAAGTTGACAAAGCCGTGCATACACGTCCGCTTAGTAGGCCCACAAGTCAGTCACCAAATCTGACGGGTCCCAGCTGTCAACGGGATGAATAATTTTTTCGCAAAACAAGGAGGCACTTCCTTCTGTGCGAAGATACAGCTGGTGGGTCCCAGCTGTCAGTTGGAGGAAACATTTTTTTCAGCTTAATAAGGAGGAACTTTCCTTGCGTGCGACCATGGACCTCGTGGGTCCCAGCTGTCAGGCTCTCCACGTACATTCCTCTTCCGATGACTCTCGTTTGTTGACCACGCTGCACCGAACACAGCGAGGCGGTGGATGACGGCGAGGCCCCAGACAGGAACGACTCGGAGATGGGAAAACGCGGCAGTGGAGTCGCAGATTGAGACGAGGAGAAGGGTTATAACTGGTTCTGTTGCAATTCATATCAAAATCAGGTTCACAGGACACGTTCATATTCATAGCCAACATTCACTATAACAACTCAAAAGATTCATATATACACAAGCTCAGCATATCCATGCATCCAAATGATTGATAGATCACACGACAATATTCATACATAATTCACAAAAAGATTCAGATATACACATGTTTCGTATGTTTATGCATCCAAATGATTGAGATCACAGCCAATATGATCCATGGACAAACTTTAATTACCTAGGGTACAGACTGGGAAATGGTGTTCAATCAGAGGTACTTCTTGCTAAAATTAGTTCTTGTATGAGAAAACTTTCGAGTACATAAGAGGCAGCAGAGACAATCTGAACTTTGCTTGTAGGTTTATCCTCAAATAGTGGCCTCGTGCCGATGGAGGTTTGAGCAACTTGGCCACTACTTTCATCCAACTAGTTTACTGGCTCATCTTGGTCCTGTATCTCGCCAAAATTCTACATTGCAGACGAGAAAGGAGGCGGTTGAGAAAATGAACCACCCAAATTTTTTGTGCAGTTCAACTGAAATGGAGCATCCTTGGCGTGCAGACTAATTAAGTCCCAGATGAATATACGCGTCAACCAACTAGTCTGGAATCTTTAGACTCCATGCCATATAGTTCGCTACCATATGTGTTGATAACCAAAAGGCACAAGTTGGGACCAAAGACTGGACTGCGTTTTTCTAGGCTATGCACCAAGCAATATTTTTGGCGTTCACTCCCCTAATACTTGGAGTTTGATAATTGGTTGATGCCGGTTGATACTCGAATGAATATAGGCAGTTCTTGTCAACATCGATGCTTGTGTGAGTGAACTTTGGAGTACATAGCAGCAGCATAAGTACCTGTCCATCTGATCATTTTGTGCAGTTCTACTGAAATCACCCAATGTAATGATTTTCCTGCGAGTTCAGGCTCCAAATTACTCCTTTATGAAATCGGCAAATAGTAGCACAATACCAAATTACCAATACATATGACACGCACAATAATCAGGATAAAGACCAGTACCAACCTGTGTGAGGTAGCATATCAATTACTATTTCCTTTGACTGGAAGCCAAGATAAGCCAAGCGACTCACAGCAAAGGAAGAAAGCAATCGGAGATTAGCGACTGACAGGAAAGGACGGAAGTTGTCGAGGCAATAAAGCACCCAAAGTTTTTGTGCAGTTCCACCAAAATCGAGCATCCCTGTTGGCACATATATTGAGAGAGTGAGATTACTGTAATAGTGGGACTAGTTGATGAAACATACACTAACAAATAGAAGCACCCTCATTATCTTAATGGGTAAAGTTAGCAACATAATAGTCTTGCTTAAAGAGAGGTATTAGTTTATTTAATCAGTCCCAATTAGCTCAACTCAACACTCAAAGCATTGCTATTTATCATAGGTTGCAGAACTTAAAAGTGCAAAGATAAAGGAGTTTCTCATGACAGTAGCATAATACAAATAGAGATGACAGCAAACTAATATGGATGAAGGCCTTAGGCCCATACCAACCTGAGAAAAAATGCTTATTCATGTAGTCCCATAAGAGATGATAAAGCACTCACTGGAATCACACAATAGTATATATTTTTGTGCACTTCAAATGTATGGTTGAAATCACTCTTGTTTACCAGTGCTGAGATTATATCGAAAGATTATCAAGAACTTCCAGCAGAGTTAAAGCACAGGCTGGGATACAGTTCATTGTATTGTCTTGTGTAGTTCCACTAAAATGTATGATTGGCACAACATGATCCCTGTTTGCACAAGTAGGAACAAGGTGAAACCTTCATTAGCTTAGTGAGAAAGGATAGGAAGACATTAGCATATTACTCAAACAGTAGCATCAAATTCATGATTGACAATACGCAAAACATTGCCTCATTGAACCAATGGCAATAAATTGACATGCAAAACAATAGCACTATTATGTCATGACACTAATAATATTCCCTCCCTGCTCCACCACATGATTCACCTCCATAGACAAATATTAACACGTACATGATTCAGCATAGGGTCCTACTAAAGATTTGTTTAACTCCAACAGGAAAATTAGGCAGTAATAAATTAGTGGTACTTAAGTGCTCCTAATTAATTAAGTGAGACAGCAGAAGTGGAAGGGCTCCCTGGAGGATCGTCTCACATGTAAGGTAGTCGTTGCCGGAGCCCTTGAATAGCCTCGACTGAGGCCTCTGGCTTCAGCAAGATCGCCTTGGCACTGTTTTTCTTCTTCTTCCTCCTCTACATGCTATGTTTCTGTTTCTCCTCACCAGTTGGTGAAACCAAGTACATGATTGGCCTTCTAATTCAGAATTGGTTTTGTGAGTGAGGGAGTAGAAGTGTACTAGTAAAAAACAGAATTATTTCCTCATGGCAGTCAGAAAATAGTGATGAACACATGCATTAAATATCATTCTTACCTAAAGGAAGGTTATGGCGCCAATATGGATGATGAGGATTGGAACACAGATCTCCCTTTGTGCAGTTCCACCAAAATGAACCAACTGTTCCATCTGACATTCCAATTAAACAGCACAAACGTCACTTCTTTTAAGAAGAGTTTTGTGTAGTGCACCAAAAGGTCACAACAGCAACCAGGTGAATTGGATATCCCTGTTTGCACAAAAAAGCATAGAGGAAACAGTCAGAGTCTCAAACAATTACAGGCAAAAACATTTGTCTAAACTTGTCAGAGTCTCAAACAATTACAGGCAAAAACAGTGGCATGGCTTCATTTTTACCATGTACATTATATTAAGAACAAATAATGCTACGTTCGGTTCACAGGTTTGGTGCAGGATTTTCGTAGGAACACAATTCCTACCGTATTCTTTCCCTTCAAACCGTTCGGAACACGGGAAAGGAGAATAGTGTTTCATAGGAAAGCTGGTCTGGTAGTACTGATTCCATCGGATTAGAAACATCCATGTGCTGCTCATTTTTTGGGCGGAAGCCCGAGGCAGACGCTCGCTGCCATGCGTTAGACAGGTTGCTGTGTTGTGTTTTCCGGAATAAAAAATCAACCTATTTGTGGTACGTGAGGTGAGGACAAAAGTACTCACTGTGCAGCTGAATAAAAAAATAGCATCTCATACTGCCAAGCATGCTACTCTAGAAAAACAAATCTGTACATTTCATAGTCCATCCGAACACATTCTCTTGAGAGTTTCCTCCGGTTCGCCGTTCCATATTTTTATACCTACATTCCTTTCCTATTCCTCTATTTTCATCAAGACCTATGTTTTCTGCCCCTTTATTCTGACCGAAGCCTAAATATTTGGTATAAGGGCATGGGACAGTGGGTGCACCAGCAGTACAACACCATGTACGTAAACAGGGGCATAAAGTGGTGATTCATAGTTTGTTGCCCCGAGAAACAAACATCGAAGAAACATATCTGGGTTGGTCCCATTTTTGTTCACTCTAGCCACCTACTCCTATGTGTGGATAGCAAATCTAGTCCAGGTCATACCACTGTGTACAGCGTTACCCCTATATTTCCCTTTTCGACCAAGAGACCGGTTGGATGACCAGTCTGTACTACTTTCATCCCCTTTCCTTCCTGTTTGTACCAAGTCCGATGTCCATACTAAATTCCCCCACCCCCACTTTATTTCAATGACAAGTATTTTCGGACGGAGGGAGTACAAGATTCAACTCCATGAAGTAGTTTTACCTCTAACAATAGAAGAAAAAAAAATAGGTGACGTTGGACCATCCGATCGAGAGGGGCTCAGAGGTAGAAAATGATGCACATGCAGCGACGTAGCGAGCTGGGAAAGTAGAGCTAAGGCGGTTTCGAACAAAGATATACCTGAAGGTCATCAGGATGTGGATAGGTGGGCGGCGGGAGGCCGGATCCGCCCACAGGCAACGACGAAGGGATCCGAGGACCTCCCGCGCCGACGCTCGGCTAGAGATAACGGTGCGGCCGGCAGTGGATCTCCTCCCATGCTGTCGACGACGGCCTAAATGCTGCCCCTCCTCCCCTTCACCGGTGGAGGGGGATACGTCCGGATCTGTAACCAACGGTGAGGATAGAAAGCCAATGTTTTTTGAAGGGAGAAAGACAGGGTTACTACCCCTATCTTGTTTAGATCTGGAGAGGATGAGAGTGTGTGAATAGAGCAGCCCTAGCAAGCAAGCCCGGAGGCTCCGGCCTATATATAAGTAGTGGGGTAGTTTTCCTTTTTCACTCCATCAAAACATCGTTTAAAATTGTGTACTACTACATGCCAGGTCGGGTTTTTTTTAGTTGTTGATTGTTTTTTGAGATAGCTACCCGCTTGTTTCAAGTGGTGTTACGGTGTGCCAGGTCGCACTTTGTATTGTTCAAGTCTGGTACTACAAGTCCCTCCATTAAATGAACAACCACTCCCTTGTGAAAATTGTGAACAAGCCCACGGCTAAAATTAGAGGAAACGTGGGTTGCCCCAACATGCATTAATATTTTCTACTCCCTCCGTTCCTAAATATAAGTATTTTTATTAGCCACACCTAAGACAAGAATTTTTTTTATTAGTAGTGAACCCCACTTGTCATAGACACAAAAATTGTGGCAAAATTCCCTTAGGCAAGTCAAAGTGTGTCTAACAATTTGAGCAACTCAGGTTAGGCAAGTGTGGCAAGTGTGGGAAAAATAATGTGGCAACATAAGACAAACATAGTCACAATCCAAACAGCCCCGTGATTTTTTGTGACATGCATGAAAATTTGGTTAGTTAAATTTATGGGATAATCGATTTTATGCCCTAGTTGTGTCCCACTCGATAGTTTTGCCCTTAGTTTTCGAAAATCCTTGGTTTTGCCCAAGGCGGCTTGCTCCTCTTATGGTTTTGTCCTTCCGTCACGTTTCCATCCAGTTAGTGCCGTTTGACCGTGTGTTGACCGTCTATGGATTTTTCGCTCGACCATTTTGCCCCTGCTTTGTCACTCTTTGAATAGACACTTCCAAGTGGGACCCATCACTGAGAAAACCATCTGTCACTCTTCTCACTATCATGTGGGACCCACAACGGACCAAATATCTCTAATGGACAATGCCATGTTGTAAACATAACATCAATTTTGCAATCCTTTTTTATGCAATAATTAACACAACATAAACTAATTAAAACACCAGTGATTAACACAAATCAGTACTTAAGGTCCGTCTCATCTCGAATATAATTAATCATTAGTCTATAGTTGCTAGCTATACTAGCTAATTACATTGTGTCAAGTGTTAAAAAAATGCCGGGCCAACGATTTAAAAAACACCCTCTGTAGGAGGGGGATGAGCTCGCCGGAGCCAAACGAATCGGCGCCGGAGCTCGCCGGAGCCAAACGAATCGGCGCCGGAGCTCGCCGGAACCAACGGAATCGGCGCCGGAGCTCGCCAAATCCTCCTCGCCCGTGCGTCCTCATGATGAGCGCTTGGACTCCGCCGCTGCGGCGTGGAAGGAGGCCTGGGCGAGGCGCGTGCCACCCTCCTCCACCATCTATCCCCAGCGTGCGTCCCCAGTCGCCGCGCGCCACCCTCCAAACCATCTCTCCCCACCGTGCATCCCCGGCCGCCGCATACATTGGCCATCGTTGAGATCTGTGCCTCCCTCGGGGCGCTGTGGATCTGGGCCAGAGGGAGGCGTCGGTGGAGGCTGGCCCGCGTTGGCGTGGAGGGTCAACGGGGACACATGCGCTGCAGTTCATGCCTCACACATTCCAGCACCAGATCGAACAGGGTTCGCGGCTGCGGTGAATGGATCGAGAGATGGACCTCCATGGGCAGTGACATGGTGGCTTTGGGGTTGCTCCCTGCTCCTATCGAGGAAGAGAAAAGAGGAGGGTGAGAGAGACAGAGAGAATCGATAGAGAAAGGGAGAAGGAAGGAGCACGGGCAGGGCGGCGCTCGCGCCCAATCCCGACGAACGGCTGCGGAGATGAGGCGTACCTCAGGCGCGGAAACGAGGCGGGTCGGGGCGGTTTTGCTCCTGCGGGCCGTCGAGCCCAACCCCGATGGGATCCGTGGCTCCACCATCGATGGGACCTCCGCTAGCCTTCCTTCGCTGGCCATGGATGGGATGTGTGGCTCCAGCGCCGACGGGATCTGAGAGAGGGGGGAAGGGCATCCGGGACTAGGGTTTGACCGGCGGGAGAGAAATAAAAGGGAACATGGGATGGTGATGGGTCCCACTTGGCAGTGTCTCGCCAGAGAGTGAAGAACCAGGGGCAAAATGGTCCAACGAAAAGTCCACAAATGGTCAAGACACGGTCAAACGGCGCTGACTGGACGGAACCGTGACGGAAGGGCAAAAACACTAAGCAAGCTAACTGAGTTGGGCAAGACCGCGTGTTTTACAAAACTAGGGGTATTCCTGTCGAGGGTGACACAACTAAGGGCTCAAATACAATTATCCCTAAATTTATAGTCAAAATTTGGCAAGGTGCATCAAATCAACACATGCAAGTATCAAAAGGAAAGTCACGGCATGCATGCATGCGTTGTACTCCCTCCATTTCCAAATATAAGTCTTTTTAGAGATTGCAACAAGTGACTACTCCCTCCGTTCCTAAATGTAAGTCTTTTTAGGGATTCCACTACAAACTACATATGGATGTATATAGACATATTTCGGAGTGTAGATTCACTCATTTTGTTTCGTATGTAGTTCACAGTGAAATCTCTAAAAAGACTTATATTTTGGAACAGAGGGAGTACATCCGAAGAAGAATATGTCTACTCCTACATACAAAGTCGCCCATTTGAAATGTGTAAAAAGAGTTTTTTCGAATGCAGTGCTTTGATGTGTCGCATCAACTCGTATAAGGCCGAGAAATTTGATTACTACGATGCCCTCTCCCTCGCGGACTGCACCTGCCTTTGGCTGCAGGACAGGTGGGCCAACCACCCGTTGGGCCCACCTGTCATGGGCGCAAAGGCAGGAGCAGTAAGTGGAAGCTTTCGCTACACGCTATCCCTCCCGCATGAGGTGGACGGACATGCAATAGTGGATTCGCTACTGTAGAAGTAGGAGTAACATCATTGTTCGTCTTCTCGAAGAGGCGAAGAGCCAAGTGCAAACCGAACGTGGCAGTTGCAAACGCTCGCGTGGTGCGGTTCCTTGGAGTACTAGCCAGGCTCTTGCATGAGACAAAGTTGCTATTGTTTAACAATTAAACTCCATTATCCATTGGTTGATACTCATTCTGCATAGGTCCACACGCTTAGCACTGTTTCCTCCTGGGGTCACCAATGTTTATTTGCTAATTAATAGCATTCCATGCAATGAACTAGCCATTGCAAGTCATTAAAAGCATGCACACCTCTCATCTCTTATTGGTTGATACGTATGTCAAGAAACAAGAAACAAGGTAGAAGTTAATGCACACGCGCCCAAGTGTTTTGGGACTGTTTGGTTTTCGTAAGATGACTTACACACCTAGACGGAGGGAGTAGTATAGACCTGTAAACCGTAAAGGAGTATTTTCCTTTCTAGAGATTTCAACAAGTGACTAGACTTCGGCTAAAAAAACAAGTCACTAGACTACACCGTGTGCAGTACCCCCTCCCCTCCGGTTTATAGGGCTCAAATCTCAAATCTCATGAACCAAGACATTTTGCGATTGGAGGAATGTATCTCGTACTTTACAAAACTACCCTAATTAAACTCATGCATTAATTACGTAGTTCTCTCGTTTTCCTCTCCGCCTTGGTCGCGATGCACAATATTGAGAGAGTGCTTTGATACGTTTTATCTCATGACTAAAAGTAGTGGGACTAAAACTTGTTAGCCTCATCCATGCTTGGATCCAAATACTAAAGAGACTAAAATCAAGTTAATGACATTTCAAAGCATCCGGGCCCGCATGCCATCCACCAAATCACCGCGAGGTGCTACAGTCGAGACTCACCTGCCACCCCGGTGTGGCCGTCATGACCCGTCATATCACAAAACCCACACCTTTACCAGCAGTGGTAAGGTGGCCCCCAAGTTGGACTGGACGAAGCAACCATCATTTCATTGGAACGCTCGTTCAAGCCCTTTCTTCCCTTTCTTGAAGAAAACCTCACTCCAGGCTACTCACTTCTGCCATTTTTCTTCTCTACCGACGAAGGAAAGGTGGGCGAATCAGTTTTGCTGCTATATTTTCATTCCAATAATCTTCTTTCTGCGAAGCACCGACCGGTTCTCACATCCTATTCTTTTCCCATTTTCATTGCGATTGTGGTTTCCTTTCGATTGCTTTTTGTTTGTCAGTTCATTGGTGGATCCTGTAGCACTAGGCAAAGAGTTGCCAGCAGACAACCCATTGGAGACAGCGATCTCCAGGAAGCGAGCACTGACCAATGAGTTGACCATGCTGGCGGGCCAACCCATGGAAACGAAGAATTCCAAGAAACAAGCACTGGGCAAAGAGTTGAGGACGTTGGCGGACGAACTCCTCAAAGAAAGTTGGAAGAACAGCAAGGGCCCCACCGTGCCTACCCCAGGAGCTCTGATTGCCACCTATGTGAGGCTCAAGACCGAGTTTGAGGAGATAGTCGCCGTTGAGAAGCAGTATTCCCCTGGCAAGGTGATGGCCCCCATCGAGGACGAGGAGATGGCCCCCGGAGGGATGAGATCCCCCGGTGAGCTGCACAAGGTAAAAAATAATGGCTTATTATCGTAGTTGTGGTTTTTGATTATTTGCAATGTGCTTGCTAATATGTTAGTGTTGTGCAGGTGCTGGTGGTTGTCCTTGATGATTCCTATGTCGTGGCCCGTCCTATTACCATCGCCCTGGAGATAGATTCCGATGCGGCTGTCCATCCTGTGGACATCGCCCCAGAGATCGATTCCAATGTCGCGGTCACTCCTGTGGACATCACCCCAGAAATCGATTCCCATGCCGATGTCCGTGCTGTGGTCATTGCTCGAGAGATCGATGACAAGAAATAGATGGTCGCGCTAATCCTTCAGGGTAGTTTGCATTGCCCTGTGTTTAATTACCAGAACGATGTGTGCTATCAAACCATCTTAGGGCTAGTGCACTGTCTTGTGTGGGCGGATCTTGCTACTTTTGTTTGATAGTGAATCATGCGATGAACCATGCGAACCCTCTCCGAGTCATGGAAACAGATGTATCCTCACCAGCTTTTGATGTAATATATGGCATGCTTAGATGTAAGTTTGAACTATTTATCATATCAGCAGGGCTTGTTTGATGATTCTTGGTGTTAGTAGGCTAGCTACTGTGCGAGCTATAGTACTTGCAAAACACTCAGCGAAGAGATACATTGGGGCTGATGAGCTCGTGGTACGCTTATACTTATCCCTCGGTGATCGACCAATAGCCCTAGCTCCTAAAATTGTAGGCTTAGCAATCGATCAAACAGTAGTCGATATACATTCAGGCCTCATTTGGTTCATAGGGTAGGAAGATCATAGCAAAAGTACAGAGAACGTGCAACACAAAGTCATAGCACTGCAGAGACGTACTCCCTCTGTTCCAAAATAGATGACCTAGGCGGGCTAGTTTGGCCTAGTGGGTTTCAGTGATTTGACGTGGTACAGTGCCGTTCAGTCTTCGCGTGTGGTAGTAGTATTGTGGGTACAGTAAGTTTTCTTGAAGAAGTGGAATTCAACGAAGTCATGATGGTTCCTTCGTCCGAACAACTTACGGTGGGAAAGGTAGGGCCTGCGATACGACCGGGGTAGATCAGGATAATGTTGTGCATGGCAGGTGGACCAGGATGGTCGACGTCCCACATGTTGGCGAATGAAAGTATTCTTTCCGATACAGAGGACGAGCAATGAGTATTCATTGTTTATTTTTGATGAAAGCTATTGTCTCCACTGTTACTCCTTGACTTTGTCAATGCCTCTCTCTCCTCCACATAAGCGGGTACTACTTGCTATGCATGCAGCGGGCAACTGGCGTCTTGAGGTGCCAGGGCAGTGAGAGCGGGCTCCGGAAGCGGTCCGGACTCCAACATGGCCGACCTCACATTATCACCATATATTTCTTGGAGTCCGTGCGCGGCGGGAGGGCGATCTCTTCTCCCTCCCCCGTTTCTCTCTTCTCACCCGACGCCCGGCGAGCGATTAGATTTCGGCTATCGATGGTTTATTCAATTACGGTCCCACATGTCTATGAAATTGCAAGACAACGCGTGTCCCCTTTGGTGAGCGGCGTGCGAGCCGGACTATCGGGGTTGCGATGCGTACGAGTCGTAAGTGTGCCGCCTTTTCCTTAAGAACTTGCGAAGCGTAACATTTTCTTGCGATCGATCGATAGAAATCTAGAACAAATTGACGAGGGCGGTGCTTTCCCGCTTGTTAGGCGGTCTAGTTCGAGTGATATGATGTGCTACAGTGCCCTCCACTTGCTCCATTTTTATGTAAGCAAGAGTTTACACTCGTAGGCGGGAGGAGTGCGAAACACCGCGGATCTGATTTTGATCGAGGGATAACTGTTCCCTGGCAATAATGGAGGATTGTTAGCGATTATAGCATGATAGTTAGGGAATCTCCAGCGCTGGCCCACAAATTTACACCGGCATATGTCCGAGGACACTGATGGATGCCATCCGATGCTGCCCGCATACCTTTCGACAACTATATGAACTAACCGGACGAAATTTGTGCAAACAAAGCAAATTTCAAATTAACCGGATGAAATTAACCGGATGAAATTCATTACATTTTGAAAACTTTTCCTACAAACTGGATGAAATTCATTACATATTTCACACAAAACGTACTAAACCTACTGTAAACCTAATCTAAACGATCGCCGGCGCCCGACCACCAAGTCCGGCCATGAACCCGAGAAAGCCGGCCATTGCCTTTGCCTTCTCCTCATCCGCCTCGATAACCTCCTCCTCCGGCCAGAGCACAAGGTTATGAAGATTTCCGCCTAGTCGCCGTCAAGCGGCTAATCGGCCGCCGATGTTTACCCCACCAAGCTTGGCGTCGACTGAGTG
Source organism: Triticum aestivum (assembly GCF_018294505.1). Taxonomy (NCBI): domain Eukaryota; kingdom Viridiplantae; phylum Streptophyta; class Magnoliopsida; order Poales; family Poaceae; genus Triticum; species Triticum aestivum. The sequence continues at coordinate 256,308,182 of NC_057810.1, forward strand.
GAGTAGCGGTGGCCTTCCCGGGACCAGAGTGGCGGCGACCTACCGTGTACTACTCTTCCTCACTGCTGGCTGCGCTCGCGCACGCGCGCCGGCTTCGTGGTCGTGGCGGCGGAGGGTGGCCCGGGGTTGCCGGCCATCTCCTTCGTTTGCTCCTGTGACAGTACGTCGAAGAGATCTTTGGAGCGCGCCCAGAGCGGAGCCGCCGATGTCCCTCGTCTGCTCCTGCGACAGTACGTCCAAGAGATCTTCGGAGCGCCACGAGGCCATGGTTGAAGTGGTGCCGACAAAAGGAAGGGACCGGAGGAGAATAATTGTGGGTCTTTGGCTATGGCTGGGAGCTGGGGCTGAAGTTAATATAGCGGGCGAATGGCAATGAGCCGTGGCAGACGGATGGACAACTGGTGCCGGAGTAGGTTCGTCGGGCGTGAATGCGGACGCTGCTTCAGTGAATTAACTGCAGATGCGTTTGGGTGTCTGACATGTGGGCCCAACGGGCGTCTGTCCCGCATGTCAGTGACGCACCAATTGCACCTGCAGGTAAGTCCAGTGAATGCGGCATTGACATTCTGGAGAGGCGGTGACCGTTTTAGGCGCATGCGGACTGTTTGACTAGTCAAGCATACAAATACGAAGCTATACGCTGAGCCAGCGAACGTATAATCACCATATCTCGTATACAATGATCAAAGTGAGCTATCAAGACAAGTTCGATGACCGCCAATGCATTTTACTCGGTAATAAATGACCAGGATTGATGGGGAATCCTAATTTGCTTCGTCTTCTGTCCTTGAGCTCTTGACAAACCAATGCACTATACGGTTGTCCGGCCACTCCACCCCAGAGCTCTCACCAAGCGTCGTTCATGCCACCGCGCCATACACTAACCGGTAAGGCAGCGATGGCATCCCACCCCGTCGAGTTCCTCGCCGCCCACGAATGCACACAAAATGGTAGGGAAGCGATGGCATCCCGCCGTGCCGAGTTCATCGCCGCTCGCGACCTCACAACTATGTGGGAGGAATTTGAAGATGCCAAGGCTGAATGGGCGGTAGAGCAAGAGGCGGCCAAAGCCGCACAGAGGGAGCGGAAAAGTCAGAAAGCACTCAAGAAAAGAGAGGACCGCCGCTGCAAGAAGAAAAGGACGCACGCGCTGCTGCGGAGAGGTCGGCGGAGATCCAAGCACGGTGGGGTGTCGCCGACAAATGCGGGAACGAGAAGATGGCGTCTGGCCAGCATGTGAGAAGTAGTAGTACTAGTAGTTAGTGTGTGTGTCTGTGTCTGAGTACGGGCATGTACCAGTACTACTAGTTACTACTGTAGTTTTTAGAGCAAATTACCGGTACATTAGCCTAGACTAAGTGGTAAAATTCCTATCCTATCCATCAAATGGCATGTCTTTCTCTATAGGAATTGAGATGCATGTCATCTCACTTCCTATGATTTTCATATTCCTATCCTATGACCGAAAGGAGGCCTCTGTTGGAGTAAATATTGTAGCTAGCAGTACTGCTGGTACAGTAGTTTTCTTCAAGAAGCGGAATTCAACGAAGTCATGATGGTTCCTTCGTCCGAGCAACTTCAAAGTGGGAAGTGGGCCTGTGATTTGACGGCTCATTAGTCATTGTTACTGCGGCACGATGACCTGGGTGACTCTCCCTTGGAGTTCTGCGTGCATGGCAAGTGGACTAAGATGGTCGACGTCCCACATGTTGGCGAACAGAAGTATTCTTTCTGATATCGAGGAGCAAGGAAACCGCGTGGTATAGTATCACTGATGATTGGTTCGCAAAAAAATAGTATCACTGCCGATTTATAATTATTTTTTATTTCTGATGAATGCTAGCGTTTCAACTCTTACGACAAAGGGTGCCAAACACGGCACGTGCTGAATGTCCCACACGTCAGCGAAAGGAGTGGGACATGAACAGCGTGGTAGAGCCCAGCGTAAAAAAAACAGCATGGTAGAGCGTCTCCACTTCTTCCACTTCTGGGTCGGAGACCACACGTAGTAGTACTTAGCTGTATGAATGATACAAAGTGCGACCTGGAGAGAAAGACACGTCTAGTTGGAAGGTCTCGGGGCATACATGTAAACAAATATAAAAGTTAATATGTGCCTCCAACTAATATAGTAGTAGTAGAGTACTTAGACACATACTCCATAACATCACCGTGCATTGCATGTACAACATTTAGTGGTAGTACGTAGTAATAGACAAATGCCTCCCAAGAGTTCCCTTCTCGACCTACTTTTGGGTGTTTGGTAGAGTGTATGGAGGGTGCATGAGTCCACACTAGTTTAGCACAAATACACTAGAAGCATGCATGAAGAGAGCATGGATGAAGAGGGGTGTTGAGTTGAGCATGCATGAAGAGGGAACAACTATGCTGAGACGAGAACGCAACCAAACACACCCTGTATGCCATGCATGTTCATACCATTTGTGCCTTTCTACTTCACTTACTGCGCTACATTACTCAGGTTCGTACGTCCACTCCTGGGTACATGTCCGTCTCGTAGTTCCAGTGCCACGTGTTCTTCATATAGATGGAATGATCGTTGCATAACACGTGCGCCTTGATGCTAGATGTCTCGCGTGTTGGAAAAAGGATGAACAAAGCTCACGTAAAAAAATAGAGTGGAAGAACATAGATTCCGGACGACCGAGAAGGAGCAAGGAACCTCGTGGTGGAGCGTCTGCACTCATAATATTTAATATTCTTCAGCGATATAAAATTAACCAATCATCTCCATAGTGGACTGGAAGAGTACGAAACACGGCAGCCCAGTGTAGTTACATCATACTAGCACATGGCTAACCCATGCTATCACCATATTTCTTGGCTTCCGTGCGACACCTATCTCTAGTAATCCAGCAGCCTGTATCGCTTCTCCATGCTCATCTCTATCAAAGTGTGGCGTGCTCGCATTTCTGCCGTCTATTGAGGTCGGTTAACTATCACATGTTAGCGACATTCCAAGAGCATTCTAAAAAAATTCCTTTCACGTTCCGTTTTCCAAAAGAAAAAAAATCCTTTCACGTACGAATTTGCATGTATGCTTTGAGCAACTTGCATGTCCTATACTGCTCCTGTTTGATACTCTAACTTAGCTAGAGGTTAGACTAACTCATGACTAACCCTGAACTAACTGTAGCCAAAGAGGTGTTTGGGTGACAGGGTTAGATTGACAATAAATGCACTTGATGGAGAGAGAAAAGTGATTTTTCAATGGTCCCAATGAGAACTATCTCCAGTTAGCACCTCTTGGGTGGGATAGTTTTTTTTGGTGGGTTCAGTGCAACTTGCTCCAATTTAAACCCTCATGCTTTGATACTTTAGGGCTATTTGAGCCCCAACTAGCTCAAACTAATTCTAACCCATGGATCCAAACAGGGCCTATGGCCAGTCTCGACGCAGAGCAGTCGCGTGCACCGGGAAGCGGCGCTCTCTCGGCCGTCGCGCCACTTCAAAGCCGGCGCTAGTGAGAGGTCGCCTCCGCTCTGGCCGGGCATTAATGCGGCACTGACGCTCCAGGCGATGCTGACCGTTTCACGCGGGAAGCGTGCGCTGGCAAGGGAGTATAGGTTTTGAACCGTTTCAGGTGTAGTAGTAATGGTAGTTTGCAAAACTACTCAATTATTGCACTCACTTTCCTAAGAAATTGTGGTAAAAAAACGTTACTCCACAGCCCGCTTCCCTTCTCCTTCCTGCTCGTGATTTACGTGGCCATGTTAACGTGGTTGTGTCAAAAAAATGTCACTTCCTGCTCGTGATTTGTGTTATATAATTACAAGCAATATTCTCGTGCATTGCACAGAACATCAATATGCATTTTTTTTACAAAACACCTGTTGTGATTGACCCATGCAGGAGTAATCCCATGTGTAAAAACTAATGATATCTCGAGAATTTTATTGGCAAACTGGTATCTCGAGAATGTCATCGAAAAAATGAAAGATGAGAGATAAGGCGAGGAGGACTGGAGCGTGGTGGTGACTGGTGGTCGGAATGGTCGGAGGCATGGGGATGGATGGCGCCGGCAGGCGGCAGCGGCCACCATGCATGCTAGATTGTTCCAGAGAGTTATTCCTTTTTTTAATTGCTAAGAAATGAGGTTGCGGGAGATAATGATGTGGAGACAGGTGCACGTATCTTTTGTAAAATTATCATAGTTTGCTTCCTATCCGTCGGATATAGATCATACGGTCTATATTACAAGATGGCATGCACACCATCGTCGCCAACTTGTTTTTTCATAAGGATATACAGATGATAAGTTTGCTGACTACTAAAGTAAAGTGGAATCTGTCCATGTTATGCAAGTAAATAAAGGTGATTGTTTATCATACGGGTAAGGTTGGATGAAGGGTGGTAGGAACAAATGCTCCGCCTAGATCATGTGTGTGTGAGATGGAGTCTTAGTGTGTGTGTGTGGTGTGTGTGTGTGAGAGAGAGAGAGAGAGAGAGAGAGAGTGAGAGTGAGAGAGAGAGAGAGGAGAGAGAGAGATGGAGTCTTAGTTTGTGTGTGTGTGTGTGTGAGAGAGAGAGAGAT
>NC_057810.1:256313218-256350293 GCF_018294505.1 Triticum aestivum
GTGTGGGCGCGCGCGCGCGCGTGTGTGTGTCCCGGGGTCCTGTGTGGCGGATGTAATTTAAGTGTGCATGGATTCATCATAGAGAGGTGATGTGTATGGCAGAGGCCACCAACGATGGGGTGCGAGAGAGAAAATGCCCGTAGGAGGGAAGAGAAGGTGCATGCGCGTGAGAGGAGTCGACATCGAGAGAACGTGTTTGTTCGAGAGACACCACGGAAGACTACTATATATCGATGGTACATGTAGGCGGGAATTAAACAAAGGGATGGTCTTATTGGCTTCGGGGATATAGGGGAAGAGTGAGAGGCGCACGGGGCGGGGGAGGGGTAGCTAGAAGGAGATTGTTAAGTGTGAGTGTGTGTTTTTCCCATCCAGGCGGAAGTTATGTGCACAAAAGAGGAGAACGATTCGATGTGGCGTTAGGATTGAGGGTAATTAACTACGTATGGAGACATAGAGACCTTGAACGTGCATGTGTGAGAGGTATACATGTATACGTGGGATGTGTGTGTGTGCACGTGCGCATGATCGAGATAAAAGAAAGAAGACATAAGTCCTAAGATCAACGACATGGGAGAGACAGATCGGTATGACAATATGCATCCATGTGAGAATGCAGGGAAGAAGGCCCGACAATTGAGCATGTGTTTTTGTCTTTAAGAGATAGTGGCGTGGGCTGGAGCATGCATCTATGGCGAGCAGAGGGGGTGAGGCGCAACGATTGTGCAAAAGAGATCAACCTATAAATGCATATGTATGGATAGACATATATAGTGTGGGTGATAGGAAGCAAGACTCCGTGCGAGAAAGAAATGTTGACAGAGAAACTACAGATAGATACAGAGATGGAGATGCTAGCTAGAGAGACATCTGTTAGTTTTGGTGTCGGAGATGACTGTCGGGTGGTTCAAAGGGTGAAGTTATATATGTGTGTGAGAGGGCACTTGACTGCATGCATGTAGAGAGAAACATATGTAGTGTGCGTGATAGGAATCAAGAGTGAGGGCGAGAAAGAAGGTTGATGGAGAAACAGATAAATAGAAAGATAAAGATGCTAGCTAGTGTGCGCTAGAGATAGGAGTCGAGTGGATCAGAAGGCTGGGTTATGTGTGTGGGTGTGAGAGAGATAGAGAGAGGGTACATGTGAGTCACATACAAACAAATATCAGAGAGAAATGAGATCCAGAGAGACGGAGTTTTGTGTCTGCGAGAGAGAAAGATATTTCACAATGAGAGTGATAGCTAGAGAGACATATGAGGGAATGCAAGATATCTCTAGGGAGAGAGGGTGTGTTTGAGTGACATACAAGAGAACAATGGATAAATATGAGACCCTGGGAGACAGAGTTTGTGTTTGTGTGTGAGAAAGAGATATTGAAGAGGAAGAGTCGTAGGTTCTCATATCTAAGGAGCGAAAGACATCTCTGTATGAGGGGTGTACGAGTGGCACTATTGGGAATAGTTGAGAGAAATGAGACCCCGGGAGACAAAGTTTTGAGTTTGTGTGAGAGAAAGAGATTCCTCATGGAGAATCATAGCTAGAGACACATAGGAGGGGGCGAGATATACTTAGAGAGAGATAGAGTGATGAAGGTTGATGGAGAGAGTACCGTCAGTGCGTTACGAAGATAAAAGATCATTGTCGACATACAGGTAGCACAAGAGATGCCTGAGAGACGAAGAACGCGTATAGGTCCAGAGAGATAGTCCTATATAAGCATGAGTGATAGCTATATGAGACGAATATCTGGATTAAAGGGGATTCAAATATTTAAACTGGAGTCACGACATCGATAATAACATAACGCAAATTGGTGTATCAAACATGCATATTCATTTGAATTTGGGCACACGTGTAATGTTATATAGTTTATCAATATTGGTGATCCATAGATTCTTCAATTACGAACAATGCATGGTTTATATGCAATTAATGTCTAAACGGGATTACACTATATGTTGTGTGTGTGAAACACATTATACATGTTTGAGAAGTTAAAAAAAACCCGCATGAAACACACATTAATTGGAGACAGTTAGCGAGGAATGCATACATTGGATTTCAACATAAAGTGGTTTCAAATATTTGCAAATCCCAATTGATGGATACAACCTTATGAATCTGATATCATGCCATTGTAAACCATATTTATGTATAAATGATGTTGTGCTTTTGAAAGTATATACGTAAAAAAAATGATGTATGTAGAATGTAATTCCAATTGAAAATGGATCCCGCCCGAAAAAAAATAGTAGAATACAAACGGGATTCGAATTGAGTTGGCACGGTAAACGTGCACTGTGCAAAATTTGAACGAAGCGGGGAAAGTCGCAGTAACCGCCCGAAACCAAAATCTGCGAGATGGAAATCACTACTGCCTATCCCTGCCGCTCAAAGCCTATCTACTGGATTTCTATAGGTTTCGATAGGGGTAGGTTTGTAATTTCACCCAAACATGACGTAACCGCCTCTCACCCGGATTCATACATGGTGGGCGTCAAAACATAGTGTGCCCTCGGCCGAAATCGACTCCCTCCCCGATTCATATTCATACATGGTGGGTGCCAAAAACAAACTCTCGTGGGCAAATATTCGGTGTATGCGAGATTACCGTCCTATCCCCAACCGACTAATGTTGCTGTGATGTAGTAGAAATTTGAAATGGGGGCTAAGTTTGTAAATTTCCTCGCATTTGAGACAAGCGCGCCCTGAATACATGGTTCCCCCCTTCCTCTCTACCTCCCTTTTCCCCATTCGTACTCCGTGGGCGCCAAAACACCCTCTCCAACCCACCCTCATCCGTCCGCCGCCGTCCGCCACCCCATCCACCGCCATCTTCCTCCACCATGCCGGAGCTGATACCTCGACGCCGCCGTCCATTACAAGAGATCGACCTCTCTCATCCACGCCTTTGGACCGGGATCCTTCATCCCGTCCTCTCACTTCATCCCCGCCATCGTCCACCTTGGCGGCGCCGCTCCTACGACCGTCTCGTCCACTGCGCCCTGCCGCCATAGTCTACCCTCCTAGATCTGCTTCCACGCCGCCGACATCCATCGCTACCGCAACACCATCAAATTCTCACTAGATGTGTACACGGCGCCGCACCAGAGGCGGTACTCTTTCGTATCTGCTCAACTTATTTATCGCAACAAGAAAATAGATCGCCACTGCTTTACTCTGATTTCTTGTCTTGGTTGCGAAGTTGCCTTTGTCCGGTTTGCACCTTCAGATCCGCCATGGCACGCTCAACACTATACTCCCAATGCATATGGTTTTCCCCTTTTATATTCCACACTAGTTAAATCACAGTAGACTAAATTTCAAAATTGGGTCAGTCGATTTTTCAGAGCTCGCCGGAGTTCGCCGATGCGATCCAAGGGGCTCGGGTGGTTGTGGGGCCTCGCCCAATGAAGAAAACTCGACGCGGGTGGGTGGTGGGGGTGGTGGAGGAACACAGGCAGTGGGGGCCGGTGGTTCGGCCGGTGGCCCGTGCGGTGTTCTGTATGGGAAGAATCAGAGACGAGGAAGAAGAAGGGTTAGGAGACGTAGGATATTCATCCAACCGCCTGAAATGGTCGAGAGACAGCTGGGAGTTGCATTCTTAATGCGCTCTGGTTCATCATGTGTGGGCACTTCGCAACCAACATTTTATTATCCAAAATCTGCTTGCTCTTCTTTACCATGTTCGATAGTGCTGGCCTGTACGTGATCGATAGGCTTTCAATTACTAGCGGCAATACAACACCGTATTCTCAAGCCAGTTCCACTTTCCCGATTTATATATCATGGTCATGGTGTACCCCTGTTATGTACAATATGATCTGCCTAGTTGGTGTGTGCTCTTGTTATCATGGTTTGGCAATAAACTATCTATACAGTATATTATGAACCTATCATCTGCCAGCTATCCTTACTTCTGGAGCCTATTTTTTTGTGTACTTGTGCCAGATTATATAAATGCACGCACGATATTAAATCACACATGAGCTCTCTCATCAGAATCCAGTGATAGCACATAAGTGTTTACAGGGGCACCGCTATATTAGAATATCATCTACATTACAAAGTTAATCTCACAAGTATTTATGTTTTCATGGTTCTTAGATATTATACGCAATTACAGTGAATATCAGAATCCGCGCATCAGAAGAATATTGTGGAACACTGCAATGATTTACAAAATTGGCACCAAGGCATTGAGTGCCATTTTGGAAGCAATGAAACTCGTACGCTCCCCAACTGTTGATTCTTGTTCAGAATATCATTCTAATGACTATTCTAACCTCGAGGAGTCAAAGGCAGATGGCATGTCCTGTTCACCCATCAAGTTGCCAGTTCTAATTTGGCAAGGTTTTATCGATTGCGCGTATCTTGCATATGTTGTCTTGCATTTCTTCTACTTTGTTGCACCACCATCTGCTTAGTTTACTCATCATATAACTCGAGATACTATGCCCATCCATTATCAATACATATTCCATCTGTCGTCATACCATGTTTTTACACTCAAATGCTGTTCTTGTGCATCAGACAAAAAAAAGGAAGATGGTGATTGCCGAACCTGAAGGAGCACTGGCAAAGTCGTTAAAAAACGTGGTGGTGCCGGTGAGGGAGTCCTGGACTAGGGGGTGTCCGGACAGCCGGACTATCATCGTCCGCCGGACTCCAAGACTATGAAGATACAAGATTGAAGACTTCGCCCCGTGTCCGGATGGGACTTTCCTTGGCCTGGAAGGCAAGCTTGGAAATACGGATATGTAGATGTCCTACCATTGTAACCAACTCTGTGTAACCCTAGCCCTCTCCGGTGTCTATATAAACCGGAGGGCTTTAGTCCGTAGGACATAACCTCCATTACAACAATCATACCATAGGCTAGCTTCTAGGGTTTAGCCTCCTTGATCTCGTGGTAGATCCACTCTTGTAATACACATCATCAATATTAATCAAGCAGGACGTAGGGTTTTACCTCCATCAAGAGGGCCCGAACCAGGGTAAAACATCGTGTCCCTTGTCTCCTGTTACCATCCGCCTAGACGCACAGTTCCGGACCCCCAACCCGAGATCCGCCGGTTTTGACACCGACATTGGTGCTTTCATTGAGAGTTCCTCTGTGCCGTCACCGATAGGAAGGATGCCTTCTCCCATCTTCAAGGACGGTATTTTCGCCAAAGGAGCCTTGGCCACCGGCCAAACTATACGGCTAGGTGGTTTTCTTATGACCGCCTGTCCAGCCACCGCTTCGACAATGACTTCTCAAGTCGTCAAAAGCAATCTTCACATCAGCTCGGAATTTGCCGAGCGGCTGGATCCAATAGAGCTCTCGTCTGTCAACAAGCTCTTGGATTGCATCGCCGCCCTGGGAGTCGCTACAGACTACAATCAGATTGGGCTTAAAACCGATCTGAGAGAGATTAACTCTCCCCAGGTCACCCACCACGTTGCAGTGGTAGAGGAACAATGCGGCGACTCTTCTCCCGTATTGAAACCTAGCCATGTCCGGGCTCCGAAACCCTCCATGCCGGATTCCCGCGGAGGGACGGACTTCGATCGAGTACTGAACTTAAAATCAGGCATCATTCCGGACTCGTTGGACAATGTCCAGCAATCCAAGCTTCCAAACTTGGAAACTTCCCGGCCTTCGAGCCTTGAGATGGGTAGGGTTCCGGACTTAAGTCCACCCACCCGCCCAGACATATGCGATCTATCTCTAATCCGGCAAGAGCCCGCTGAAACAGTACATCACTACTGGGCCAGATTCCTCCTGGTTATGGACAGGATAAAGGACTGCCGAGAGGAAAACGCAATCTCAATCTTTTGCAATAATTGCACGGACGAGGGAATCCTGAACACCGTCAGCCGTCGTGAAATCACACGCTTCGCCGACCTGGCGTCCATAGTACGAAAGTACTGTGCGATGGAGAGTTTCCGGAAAACCGAAAATAATTTTTGGGACAATTCGGCCCAGAATACGACCCTAGTCCGCAACAAAAGGTGCATTACAATCAGGCACCACACGCAAAAACAAAATGAAAAAACCCCATAGAGGGCACGGAACAGTACTGGAGGGATGGCTTAGCGGACCCTGTAAAATTCACAGTACAGAAGGCACCGTCCCAACACATAGCCTTCGAGCATGTTGGATATTACGGCAGGTGGCCAAAAGTGGCGAGGAGCTTCTAGCCCCGGAAAACCACTCCAACAATACCGGTACGGTATCAACAGTCTTCGAGACTTTCGCATCAAATAATATGCGGAAACGAACAATCCGCAGCCTCGCCGAAGTATACCAAGTTGCAACAACAAATCCATGGAGCAACACTGCCATTACCTTCAACGCCAGCGACGAACCTAAATTCCGAACGGCCCGAGCACCAGCCGCACTGGTACTTAGTCCAATAGTGGATGGCTTTCGACTTACAAAGGTCCTCATGGATGGCGGCAGCGGATTAAACCTCATCTACGAGGAAACCCTTCAAAAAATGGAAATAGACTGGAGCCGCATTGAGCGAAGAAACACAACCTTCAGAGGAATAATCCCTAGCCAGGAAGCATGCTGCACAGGAAAAATCACACTCGATGTGGTGTTCGGCTCGCCGGATAATTACAGATCCGAAGAAGTCACGTTCCAAGTGGCCCCGTTCAACAACGGATATCACGCTATACTAGGACGAGAGGCATTCACAATTTTTCAAGTCGTACCCCATTACGGGTACATGAAGCTCAAAATGCCTGGGCCCGGTGGAATAATCACTCTCGTTAGTGATCCAGACATAGCACTCCGCGCCGAAAACAAGACAGCCGCATTAGCCCTGGAGGCACTATCCGAAGCCCTAGCGGCAGAAGAACTCACCGCGCTGCGCTCTACGGTGAATAGGGACGACGTGATACTCGATAAGAGATCCAAGTCCACCTCCTTTAAACCAGCGGACGAAATAGTAAAATTCCAGGTCCATCCAACGGACCACCTCCTTTAAACCAGCGGACGAAATAGTAAAATTCCTCCATTTTCTACACATCAGATCTATATTTACTCTTACCATAAGGTTGGTACTGAAGAAGTTTAGCTGTGCATTGCTCTTGGCTGTGCCTTTTGCCTGTATCGCTGCACATACATTTATAACTACTTGGTTATGTAGCATCACTCTTCATCTTATCTTAAATATTCTCCATTTTTTCGTATATTATCACATCTATATTTACTCTTAACAAAATGTAGAATAAAGGCAATGCTCACGAAGAACATTCTATGCTAAACTTCTTGAATTGCCCCCCCATCAGCATGGACAAGGGCTTTATAGAGCCTGTCTTCACCAGTAATGTAAGTTTGTCCTTCTAAAGCCTTCAAACTTTGTTGTGTATATTTGGTTAGGCATGACTGCAACAGCTGTTTATTTTTGGTGTTTGCATCAAATTGCATGTTTAAAGTTTATTATGTAGTTCATAAACAAAAGTTTGTCCTTCTCAATTTAAGTTTTCAGTTGTACAACCAAGTTCCTTCTTCATACCATGTAAATTAAACTATACAGAGCAAGTGATGTTCTTTTGCACTGCATGTATGCTTCTGTTCTTCATCCGTAATCCAGTGGTGTGGTGAACCTACCCACTACAGCACAATGTCATATTCTGCAATGTCTTAACTATGAACAATGTCATGTCATTCTACTATTATTTAAACCGCCTCTTTATTTGCCAATCTGAAATGGGATAAATTGACAGCACACTAACCATTGATACTTATGAGTTCTTGATCTGTAATCCAGTGGTGTCGTGAAGCTGCCAACTCCTTCACAATGTCAATTCCTGCCATGTCTTAACCTAAACAATACCATATTGTGTAAATGCAATTTTAAACTATGTCACTTTATTCGTTAGTAAGAAATGTGATGAATTGTCAGCATTGATACTTTTATGTGCAAAACCTGTCATTTGTCTGCTTGTTTATCTTACAGAGTGAGGAAGATATAAGTGTTGAACAAGCGCAGTCTCATCATCTTGCTCAGCTGCTTGCGCTGCAGCTCCCCAGCAGGGCTAACCTTTCTTGAACTCTATTGAAGTGCTGTCGGTTTTGTATATTATTTTGTCGGCGTGTTTATTTGCACTGGTGGAGATCTTTGATGCCCAGTGTATGTAATCTGCTGCCTTCTTGTGCTTTATTATCATAGTGGCGAACTTTGATGCCCAGTGGATGTAATATGTCGTAATTTCTTTATTGTATAGTCTAGGTTTTTTCTTATTCACGATGCTGTAGTTATTTTACTGTATATATATCCTATCTTCGCAGTAAACCGACCAAACCGTAAAATTACGGTACATAATCAGGCCGTCATGCAATCACGATGTATGATCCGCATCATGGGCTCTGTCAAACTGGACCACTAGTAGATTCGGGCCTTTAATAGGCCGAGTAACCCCCGACCCTCTTTTCGCAAGAAAACTCAATGGGCTTTTAGGAGGCTGAGAAGTAGGCTGGGCCTGAAACGTGCCGAATAGCTCACAGGCCGGCGGCATCCCGAAATGGACCCCGGCCCATGATTGTGTGAATCAATTCACGGGCTTTTAATAGGCCAAAGTTGTCTCGGTCCTTGTTTGGCCCAATCAGATATCAGCTGCGAGCAGGCCGGATGCAAACCGGGCCGTAGTTAGGCCAAACTATATGATGGGCTTTTAACAGGCCGAAATTAATATAGGGCCGAAATGTAAATGGGCCCTTAACAGGCCGAAACTAATATCAGGCCGAATTACTAAATGGTCCTTTAGCAAGTGGGCCCAAAAGCATAGCATCCAGTCAACGGGCCGAATCTAATATGGGCCATAATTGAGCCCAAAGCCTCTTAAAGGGCCGGACCTGATCTGGGCCATGATTTGGCCCACAAAGTGGGAGGCTTTTAACGGGCCAGATCTTATATGGGCCATTACTAGGCCCGGAACATGGCAGACCATTAATGGACCAGATCAATTATGGGCCGGCATTTGGCCCAAAACATGGCATCCAGTTAATGAGCCGGCTTACTAGGGTCCTCAAAATCTTGTGGGCTTACAGCTGGGCCGGCCCATTAATGTTGGCGAAATCTCGTGGGCCTTTAGATGGGCCGGCCCATTATGACCTGGAAGAATTTTGTGGGCCTTTACCTGGGCCGGCCTATTATGGCACACAAAAATCTTGTGGGCCTTTACCTGGGCCGGCCTATTATGGCCCACGAAATTTTGTGGGCCTTTAGCTGGGCCAGCCCATTATAGTCCACAAAATCTTGTGGGCCTTTAACTGGGCCGTCCCATTATGGTCCGCCAAATCTTGTGGGCCTTTAGTTGGGCCGGCCCATTTAAACTTGATTGGCCGTGCCACATGTCGACGTATCATAGGCGCCTCCTGTCCAATGAGTGGATGACATCTGTCCCAATGATGAGCCGGCACGTGTTCCCTCCAGCCAATGATGATTTTACACATGGAAAATCCCCATTGGTTCGGGTTGTTAACGGGTTATCGGGTCCAAAACCCGACCCGATAGCTTAACGGTGTTCCGTTACGGTGGATGCCATGTGTCGGTCACCCTTGACGAAAGCACTTCTGTGACGCGTGATTTATCATCATGGAAGTGGACACTTCCGTGATGATAATTTTGGTAATGTCATGGAACACTTCTATGACAGCACAGGTATGACTATCTTTATTCTGTCATAAATTTGTCATGGATGTACATGCATGACAAAAAACGCGCCCTACTATGACAAACATGTATCATCACGGAAGTGTATTTTTTTGTAGTGTCCCCTGTTTCCGCCTTCCTTTCCAAGTTGAAACCTTCACTCCTTGCTTGAAGCGCCACCTCCTCACCGGCGACCCTCCTTCACACTGCTCGGCCTCGTCTTCCGGGCAGGTAATCCACACCCGACCCCCATCCTCCACCTCCTTCCACATCATACATGCCCCGACCGCTGGCGCGACACCTTCCACCCAAATCATAGATCCCTCCACCAAATAAGCGCCGGCCTAAGCCATGGTTCGCGCAGTATAGCCAGGAGCTCAAGGAGCATTTGGCAGCGGAGAAGAAAATCACGGTCGCACGCGCGGATGAGGTCATGATGGCTGCCAATTGTGCCCACCCCCAGATCATGGAGGAGCACCTTGCCATTTTCTAGCTATGTCAGTTAAGCATGCTCAATTTACCCGTTGCGTGTGTTGCTCCTGCCTTTCCTTAACAAATTCTAGTGAATTGTGCTATCTAATTTTACCATGCAATCTGTTGCTCTAGTGTATATGTTTTATGTGCCATGCAGTGTGGTGTTTACTTATTAACTGTTTGGTTAATTAGTTGTCGTCTTCAGTTAACTATTTGGTTCAGTTCTACAAATGTGAGGTTCAATTCTTTAGGCTGCAATTTTGTATTGTCTTCCATGTGAGAAATAAATTGAAATTATCTTTAAAAAATACATGAGAAATGAGTACAATTGCTATATTTTCGAGTTTTCAAGCATGCTTTGTTTGGTTATACATTGTGCAATGTGGTCCTCAGTTAACATTTGGTTCATTTGTGGTGTTTACTTAACAATTTGGTTCAGTTCTGCAATGCGATGTTCAATTGTTGTGGGTGCATTCTGTCATTGTATACCATGTGAGAAGTAAATCAATTTTTGCTGTACTAAGTACATGAGAAACAAATACAATTGCTATATTTCCAAGTTGTTAAGCATGCTTGGTCTGATTAACTGTCTGATCTTCTATTAGAAGTATGTTATATTGTGCAATGTGGTGCTCGGTTAATGTTTGGTTCATTCTTGTGGTGTTTAGTTAACTGTTTGGTTCAATTTTGCAATGCGATGTTCAATTGTTGTTGGTGCATTCTGTTATCATATACCATGTGAGGAATAAATTGAATTTGGTTGTACTAAATACATGAGAAACAAATACAATTGCTATATTTCCAAGTTATTAAGCATGCTTGGTTTGGTTAACTGTCTAATCTTCTATTAGGACTTTGTCATATTGTGCAATGTGGTGCTCAGTTAATGTTTGGTTCATTTGTTGTGGTATTTAGTTAACTGCTTGGTTCAATTCTGCAATGCGATGTCCAATTGTCGTGCGTAGAATTTTGTATTGTTGTGCATGTGAGGAATAAATCGAATTTGGCTGCACTTAATACATGAGAAACATATACAAGTGCTATATTTCCTAGTTCTTAATCATGCTTGGTTTGGATAAATGGGTTTTGTATGTGGCTTGATTTAATCTGATGAATATGCAATGTGCTTATTTTTCATCAACATATTTTACTAATAGCATGCGAACCCTTACTTAAACTAATGACTAACTACCTTATATGTGTTGTAGGGAAACAATGGGAAGCACTAAGGTTTACAATCGAGGTTAGCACGTGCATGGTTCGTTGTCTAATAACACATAATTGTGCAATTGGGGGAACCATTCTAATATTTAGGTTTTTAAAAAATTTGTCTTGCACATGTAGGTCCCGCTATCAGAGGTTTTGACCCACTGTTCGACCTTTTTGCATATGGGGAAATGAGTTGTCCATAAGTATCATTGTTGGGACCCCGATCCTAAGTCACACCAATCTAGCATGTAACACATCATATCACTTTGCGGCCTCATGCACGGTATTCCCTCAAGTGCCACCTTACTTGGCCTGGGACCGTTTGCGCCTTTTGGTTCACGTATATGATTGTGTCGCTAGCATCCATATGATAGAGAACCCGGGCCGACATGACTAGTCGTAAACCCAAGGTGGCACAAACTTACAGGAACAGGCATACATGACCCAACAACTAATATGTCAATCAACAATGTATGAACCCAAGTCGTAGCGAGCTATAAGGACTTAAAGGAACAAATCATGACATTTCCCCGAAGGGACAGACACAGGAACGAAGAACGACACATGCCGGCCAGCCTAAGTGTTCCGGAGCAGTAGCAAGCTACCATGGCTCAGTGGAAGCACTAGGAGACATTTTCCCATAAGAGAGGCTACCAACAATAAACAACTAGGTTGTCAGATCCCACACATAGCAATACACATTACACGTACGCATAACATGCAAGTATGTGTTGTACAACATGGAATCACAACATAACTCAACAACTCATATAGATAAATACTCAGAAGAGCCATCATAGCATTTATTAGAAACATGGGTCACATGACCCAACATTTAGAGCATACAAGCAAGAGGCAGAAGCATAACGTGTCTAAGTACAGACAACTACAAATGAAAAAGGCTCAGGAGCCTGACTATCTACAACATCCAGTCAAGATCGTAGCTGAGGTACAAGCTTGTCGGAGTAATGGGCCACGGGTAGCCTCACCCGAGTCCCTGAGACTTCAGAATAAAGCGCCGCCTTCCAGTGGCTGGCTGGCTCAAGGGCCGGCTGCCCGAAGACGGTTGTGCGCCAGCAGACGGCACCAAGACAGGCCGGCTCCGCTGCCTGTCACACACCCGACACTCTAGCGACCGCCTTGGCCGCCGAG
Organism: Triticum aestivum; assembly: GCF_018294505.1. Classification (NCBI taxonomy): domain Eukaryota; kingdom Viridiplantae; phylum Streptophyta; class Magnoliopsida; order Poales; family Poaceae; genus Triticum; species Triticum aestivum. Next base: position 256,325,705 of record NC_057810.1, read on the forward strand.
AAGGAGTCGGAGAAAGGCACCCCACTCCGCCGCCTATCACACACCCGACACTCTAGCGACCGCCTTGGCTGCCGAGAAGGAGTCGGAGAAACGAGGCCCACCACCGGATCGACTGCCTCAACCGATCCCTGGCGCTAGAAGAAGAAGAAGCGTTGGGTCCGCCCTATTTCGGCCTGCGAATCCGAGATGAGCCCTTCCCTAAAGGGTTCACGCTCCCAAGAGATACTCCCAAGTACACCGGCTCCGTGAAGCCAGAGGACTGGCTGGTCGACTACTCCATGGCCGTCAGCATAGCGAACGGCAACAAGCGTGTTGCTGTGAAGTACATCCCGCTCATGCTTCAAGGCACAGACCAGACGTGGCTTAAAAGCCTGAAGCCCCGCAGCATCAACAGTTGGGTTGATTTCACTAAAGCCTTCATCCGCAACTTCACCAACACCTATAAGCGGCCTCCCAAGCCCCGTCACCTCTCCTTGTGTGTCCATGGGCCCAGTGAATCGACTCACGACTATCTCACGTGCTGGGCCAAGCTGTGCAACTCCTGCGAAGGCATGCACGATGTGCAGGCCATCGTATACTTCACCACTCGGTGCCGAGAAGGCACCCTCCTCAAGCACCGACTTCTCTGCGACGAGCCTGCGACTCTCGACGAACTGCCGATCATCACTAAGAAGCACGCCATGGCCGACTCCTCCATGAAGGCGGAGATCCTAGTTGATGCATCTGGCAAGGTAGCTCCTCAGGCTCCTCGGACTCCGACTGGTGACACCAGTCGGCGACAGCAACCAAGCGGCAACAAGAACAAGGCCACGCAGCCGGCTTCCGCCAGCCGGTAGGTGGCGACAGTCGAAGACCAGCAGCCGGAAGGCAGCCTCCGCCAAAGCGTTAGAAGGGCGGCAAGCCCAATTGGTTGCCCGCCTTCTCGTATGAGCAGACTCTTGATGCACCCTGCAAGTTCCATAGTGCTGCGAAGCTATCCAACCACACCACTCAGAAGTGCCATTGGCTCACCAAAATCAGCAAGGGAGATGGACTCCTGCCTCCTCCGCCTGCCGGCCCACTGCCTCCTCCGCCCCAGCAGCCGGCGGTTCGGCCAGTCGGCACCATACAAGATGAGTATCCAGAGGAGGACGGAGCCTACGTTGTGTTCACCAGTGTGGCCGATGACAGACGGAGCACACGGCAGCACCAACAAGAAGTACAAGCAGTGGCTCCAGAGTTTATGCATTGGTCTGAGAAGCCCATCAGTTGGATCAGGGCCGACCACGCGGCGGTGATGCCCTCCCCTAGCTCTTATGCCCTGGTCCTAGATGCCACCTTTGCAACAGAGAGGCGGGCATCTCGTTTGTCAAGAGTCCTGATGGATGGCGGCAAAAACATCAATATCCTGTACTGTGACACAATGGAGAAGTTGGGAATCAAGCAGAAGCAGCTTCACCCCAGTCGGATTGTATTCCACGGCATAGTCCCTGGCCTTTCCTGCTCACTAATCGGCAAGACCCAGATCGATGTTCTCTTCGGGGACAAAAATCACTTCCGCCGAGAGTCAGCCTGGTTTGAGGTAGTGGACCTTGAGAGCCCCTACCACGCGCTACTTGGCCGGCCTGCTCTGGCCAAGTTCATGGCGGTCCCCCACTATGCTTACCTCAAGATGAAGATGCCGACTACCAAGGGAATCCTGACCATAGTCGGAGACTACAAGAAGTCGTCCGCCTGCGTAGCAGACAACAGCCGGCTGGCCGAGTCCCTTGTGATTGCAGCTGAAAAGCGGCTCCTTGACCGGGTAGTGGCGATGGCAGGCAAGAAGCCGGAAATGTCACCCATCCCCAAGGAGTCGGAAGTTGAGGGCTCGTTCAAGCCAGCGAAGGAAACAAAGAAGGTACCCTTGGATCCGGAGCACCCGGAGAGGCACGCTGTCATAGGCGCAAACCTTGACAGCAAATAGGAAAGCGAGCTCGTTGATTTCCTCCATGAGAATGAGGACATCTTTGCATGGTTTCACAAAGACATGCCGGGTGTTCCGACGGATTTCGTCGAGCACAAGTTACATGTCTGACCTGACGCCAAGCCGGTCAGGCAGCCCTTGCGCCGCCTGTCGGAAGAAAAGAGAAGAGTTGTCTGAGAAGAGATAGCCCGGCTTCTAGCAGCCGGCTTTATCATGGAAGTATTTTTCCCAGAATGGTTGGCCAACCCAGTCCTTGTGCTCAAGAGGAATAAGTAGTGGCGCATGTGTATTGATTATACTAGCCTCAACAAAGCTTGCCCCAAAGATCCGTTTGCTTTGCCAAGAATTGACCAAGTGATAGACTCCATAGCCGGATGCGAGTTGCTGAGTTTTTTGGATGCGTACTCAAGGTACCATCAGATCAAGCTTAACCCAGCCGTCAGGCTGAAGAATGCCTTCATCACGCCATTCGGGGCCTTCTACTACCTGACCATGACGTTCGGCTTGAGAAATGACGGCGCCACGTTTCAGCATTGCATGCAGAAGTGTCTCCTCAAGCAACTCGGCAGAAACGCCCACGTTTATGTGGACGATGCAGTGGTGAAGACAGAGAAGCATGGCACGCTGCTGGAAGACCTCAACGAGACATTTGAGAACCTGCGTCGATTTCAGATCATGCTCAACTCGGAGAAATGCGTCTTCGGAGTACCAGCCGGCCAGCTTCTCGGCTTCCTGGTCTCGGAGCGCGGCATAGAGTGCAACCCTGTGAAGATCAAGGCCATTGAGAAGATGGAGGTTCCCACCTGACTGTTGGACATGAAGAAGTTCACCGGCTGCCTGGCATCAATCAGCCTTTTCATCAGTCGGCTGGGCGAGAAGGCTCTTCCCCTATACCAGCTCATGAAGAAGACCACTTTTTTCAAGTGGAACGACAAGGCAGACGAAGCTTTTCTCCAGATCAATAAGATGTTGACCACCTTGCCTATCCTGGCAACTCTGACTGATAAATAGCCCATGCTCCTCTACATCGCTACCACCAGTTGGGTGGTCAGTACAGTCATAGTGGTGGAGCGCAAGGAGGAGGGCGGAGCATTGCCGGTCCAGAGGCGGGTGTATTACTTAAGTGAAGTGTTGTCCGCCAAGAAAAAGTACCCCCACTATCAGAAGATGTGCTATGGTGCGCACTTTGCCGTCAAGAAGCTAAAGCCTTACTTTCAAGAGCACCCAATTATTGTTGTCTGCACTGCTCTGCTTGCTAAGATCATTGGAAGCCGAGATGCTTCAAGCCGAGTGGCCAAATGGGCCATAGATCTGCCCCCTACACCATCTAATACCAGCCTCGCACCGCCATCAAGTCACAAGCACTGGCCGACTTCCTCGTAGACTTGGCCGAGACCCAGTATCTGCTGCCAGCGCCAGACTCCACCAATAGGAGGATACACTTTGATGGTTCGAAGATGCGTACGGGTCTAGAAGCCGGCATCGTCCTCACCTCTACCAAAGGCGACAAGCTCAGATATGTGCTACAAATCCACTTTGCCGCCTCCAACAACGTAGCTGAATATGAGGCACTCATACACGGGCTCCGGCTTGCCAAGGAACTCGGCATTCGCCGGATCATGTGTTATGGTGACTCCGACTTGGTGGTCCAGCAGTCGTCAGGTGACTGGGATGCCAAGGATGCAAATATGGCAAGCTACCACTTCCTCGTATAGCAACTCAGTGGATATTTTGACGGGTGCGAGTTCCTCCATGTGCCAAGAAATGACAACGAGCAAGCAGATGCCCTGGCACGGATCGGCTCCACCCGGCAAGCAATACCAGCTGTCGTCGCCCTACAGCGCCTCCTTAAGCCATCTGTCAAGCCGTCAGAAGAGTCCAACTCCATCTCTGTGCCGGCCCCTCCCAAAGCAGTCGGATCCAACTTGAGGGCCCCAGAAGCTGGCGCAGGGACTTCAACAGGCGTCCCGGGGACTGCAGCCGTCGCACCCGGTCTGGGGAATTCGGAGCCCGACCTAGGGACTGCAGCAGTCGGCCCCGGGAATTCTTCAACTCAACAGGCGGAAGCCAACTCCAACCCGCCGCCTCCCGGCCCAACCACCCCTGTACAAGTTGCAGTCGTGGCAGTCGAAGAAATAGCAGCACCTTCATGGGCTCAACCCATCCTCAACTTTCTAGTGAACAAAGAGCTGCCAACTGACGAGATCCTAGCCCGACAAGTGCAACGGCGGGCAGCAGTATACACCATAGTCAACAAAGAACTAGTACGTCGCAGTGTCACTAGTGTGTACCAGCGCTGCGTGGAGCCGAACCAGGGTCAAGCAATCCTGAAAGATATCCACCAAGGCGAATGTGGTCACCACGCGGCTTCAAGATCACTTGTTGCCAAAGCTTTCTGCCATGGTTTCTTCTGGCCCACTGCTCTATAAGACGCCAAGGAGTTGGTCCAGAAGTGTAAAGGGTTCCAGAAGTTCCGTTCCAAGCCGCACTTGCCGGCCAAGACCATTCCCATTGCCCGGCCCTTCGCCGTTTGGGGGCTGGACATGGTGGGGCCATTCAAGATGGTTTGTGGCGGCATGACTCATTTGCTTGTTGCTGTGGACAAATTCACCAAGTGGATAGAAGCAAAGCCAATCAAGAAGCTGAATGCGCCGACTGCCGTGACTTTCATCGCCGACATCACCACTCGGTACGGCATACCACACAGCATCATCACCGACAACGGCACAAACTTCGCCAAAGGAGCATTGGCTCGTTTCTGCGCGACGCAGGGCATCCGACTGGACTTGGCGTCCATTGCCCATCCGCAGTCAAACGGCCAAGTGGAGCGAGCAAACAGCCTCATTCTGTCCGGCATCAAGCCCCGACTGGTCTAGCCTCTAGAGTGTTCGGCCGGCTGCTGGCTCGATGAGCTGCTGGCCGTCCTCTAGAGCCTGCGCACGACTCCGAACAAGTCGACCGGCTTCACGCCCTTCTTCCTCATCTACGATGTTGAATCCGTCATCCCGATGGACATAGAATTTGACTCCCCGCGAGTCACCATGTACACCGAGGAGGACACCAAGGAGGCACGAGAAGATGGCGTCGATCTACTGGAAGAGGGCCGGCTGTTGGCACTCAGCCGGTCCGCCATCTACCAGCAGAGTCTGCGCCGATACTACAACCGCAAAGTGAAGCCAAGATCCTTCCAAGACGGAGACCTTGTGCTCCGGCTGATCCAGCGAACAGCCGGCCAGCACAAGCTCTCGGCACCTTGGGAAGCCCCTTTTATCGTCAGCAAAGTGTTGGGCAATGGTTCCTACTACTTGATCGATGCTCAGAAACCCAGAGCACACAAAAGAGATGACTCAGGCAAGGAGACGGAGAGGCCATGGAACGCAAACCTCCTCCCAATATTTTACAGTTAAAAGCAGTATGTACCACGCTACCTTTTGTATTAAGTACGAAGACTCCGGTTCCCCCGAGAAGAGCTCGGGGACTACCCTCTTTTATCTATACGATAAGTGTTATGCCTATGAATGTGTTGTTTCTATTCCGTCTGGCACCGGGTTCGACCAGTCGGCCCAGAGGCTCGCTGCCTTCTGCGATATGTCATTTCCTGCAGTCGGACAAGTAGTGTGTTGGCACCAAAAAACTTCTCCTGTCAGAAGCCGCAGCTTGCAGAGCGACTATACAGTGGGTAGGGGTTGCAAAGCAATGCCCACATGAAAAATGGCTAAGTAAAAGTACGCATATAGCTGGGGCCAGCATCCCGCCTTTTCGGCCGGCTTCTGCTTACCATGCCAGCACTCCAAACGGCTAAGTACTAGCCCTCCCGTAAATAGCTAAGTACTCAACCCAGCCATAGTCCGCAGAGCGGCTGTTCGGCTGGCAAGAGGATAGCCAAGGGAGGGTGGCAAAGGAAAAAAGCAAGGAGCAGAAAGCAAGAAAAGTTAGAAGCCGGCAAACAAAGCATAATTTGCGATAAAGGGTATTTACATAGCAAAAGGCCCATTGGCCAGCATTCAACAGAGTTTGACATACACCCTGCAGGTGGAATTGTGCAAATTTAATCAAAGTTTGTCGAGACTAATAAGCAGAGAAATAAAGACAACACCCTAAGGAGCAGCAGAGGGTTCCGGCTGGACGGCGGAGTCAGCGACGCCGGTTGGGGCAGTAGAGGGTTTCGGCTGGATGGCGGAGTCGATGGAACCAGTTGTAGTAGCAGACGGCTGGACGGTAGAGTCAGCGGCACCGGTTGGTGGAACGGGCGGCTGGTCGGTCTCCGCCTGGTCACCTCCAGCAGCAGTCGGCGCACTTGAGCGCGGATCGTTGCTCGAGTTACGGTCAGGTTGAGGCTGGCCATTCACTCCGACCTCCGGTGCGTCCTCCTCGCTTTCCTCGTCCTCCGCCTCCTCCCCTTCGTCGCTGGAATCAATCAACTCGGCTGAGTCCTTGCTGTCCTCCGGGTTCAGCCCGAACCACTCCAGCGGTGCCTCGGCGCCTTCTTCAACCAGCTCGGGGACAAAGAAGCTGGTGTCGTTGTAGTCGGCGATCACCGCTGCTCTCCTGTCATGGTCGCCTTCCACCGCCACTAGCTCCTCCTGCGCCTCCAGCCGAAACGTCGTCAGCTGGGCTAGATCTAGCCCAGGATAGCACATCTTGACGAATTCCAGAGCCCTACGCGCTCCAGCCCGGGCCGAGGAGCCCTTCCAGGCCTCCAGGCGGCAAGTCGCCACCTCCAGCGAGTCGGCAGTCCGACTGGTAGTGCAAGGGGTCAACACGCCTGGCCAAAGGGCGGAGATCGCCTGGGCCCTGACACGTTGAAGACAGTGCAACATCTGGTAAGCCGACCGAAGGCGGGCCTGGATGCTGAGGAGCTGCTCGTTGAGGGTCCGTGGGGGGCGTCGGCGGCAATCTGCACGCCTTCCGCCCTCCACTTGTGGCGATGAGCCTCAATGGCCTGGTTCGCGGCGACGGAGTGGCCTGGAAAGAAGTCTGTTTGGATGAAGGGCAAGGAAGCCAGAGGTTAGAAGCCAGCAGTCGGCCTGAATAGGGGCAGACGCCTCAAAGAAAAAAAGAAAAAAGAAGAGGCATACCGTCGACCAGTTCCTCAACGCTGCCAAAGCAGGCAGTCAGCTGCGCCTCCTTGTCGGCCCAGGCGGAGCGCTCGATCTCGAAATTAGCGAGGAGGTTGGTCTCCTTTGTCTTCGCCTCCTTTTGAGCCGTCTTGAGGTGCTCTGTCTGCTCTGCCAGCTGCATGACCAGTCGGTCACGCTCCTCGGCCAGCTTGCTGCACTCCACCTCCTTGACACGCAGCGCAGTGTTGTCCTCGCCCAGCTACTGCTGGAAGGCGTCGTTGTCTTCTGTAAAGAAAAAAGAAGAAAGGACGTCAATCAATCAATATAGAAGGGACGCAGTTGCCGGGGTGATCCGGCCCGACTGCTTAGCAGTCGGCCCGAATCACGGGGACTACAGCCCGCGGGTCCGCTATCGCGCCCCCGCAGAGAAAGAAGTTATCAACAGTCAACAAGAGAAATACAGTTACTAGGTAGATCCAGCCCGACTGCTCAGCAGTCGGCTCGAATCTCGAGGACTAAAGCCCGCGGGTGCGCAAGCGCGCCCTCGCGGAGAAAGGAAGCCAAGACTTACTCCAGCTCTCGGACAAGTTGGCGGTCTGCTTCTCCAGCTCCCGGACTCCGGAGTTGAAGGTGGCCACGCGAAGGTGGTGGTAGTCCTTCAATAGGGGTGTTAGAAGGAGTTAGCATTTGATGCTCGCAAGTTAAAGTTCCGGACCGCCTGCTCAGCAGCCGTCCCGAAACATGGGGACTACACCCAGTGGGTGCGCTGGCGCGCCCCCACCAAGGAATAAGACGATCAGAAATAAAGAAGAGAGAAGCTTACTCGTATGGCTGCTCGCGAGTTCAGGAATGCCTCGTTGCACCGCTTGAGGGCGTCGGCTTCAGACCGGAGCTTGGCCTGGACGTCGAGGGCCACCTGGTTCAAGGCTCCCATCCCGCCGTCGCGCACCCAGCTAGAGGGCGCGATGCTGGTCGCCTCAGTGTCCGGGACCGACGAGCTCGCGGCGCCGGCCTCCAGCGGTCGTGGTGCTGAAATAGCCTTAGCGAGATGGCGGCGCACGGGTGTGCGGACCTCAGGAGTTGGGCCCGTCACCACCTTGTTCCCGGCTGGTGGCACCAACGGAGCAGCCGGCTGCCCGTCTTGCGCTCCACAGGTCGGCGGTGGCGGAGGCACGATGACGTCCGGCATGGCCACGTTGTCACCCTCCCTCTCCATGACCGGCTGCTTGTCGCCGGCTTCCCCAGTCGTCGCCAAAAACTCTGCGGAGGTGGTGCGGAATTCAGGGGAGTCACGAGTAGCGGCTCCTGGTGGCGCGCGGCCTCCGCAAGCCGCTCCTTCGTTGCGGCATCAGCCTCCACCTGCGCCAGCTTCCTCAGTGCAGACGCCTCCGCCTTGTCAAACTCCGCCTTCTCCAGGCGGGCGGCTTCCTGCTACTCGCGCACCTCCCGCGCATTTCTCTCCTCCGCCTCCCGGAGGTCGGCGGCCGGATCGATTCGTCGGGAGGTGGTGGAGGTCTCTGCCGCCTTGATGACCGAGGCGGCGGCTGACTTGTTGAGGGTGAGCGGGGCCCTGAGATAAGAAAGCAAGACAAAAACTTTTTTAGTCTAGATTGGCATGAAAGGGGAAGCATAAGAGAAATACTTATGTTGACACCATGGGCGACGCCTTCGGCTGCCTCTGAAACTTGTCCACCTTTGCCACGGCCTCTTTCCGCCTGGTCGCCGCGGCCCCCATCCTCCACCTCCTTCCACGTCATACATGCCCCGACCGCTGGCGCGACACCTTCCACCCAAATCATAGATCCCTCCACCAAATAAGCGCCGCCCTAAGCCATGGTTCGCGCAGTATAGCCAGGAGCTCAAGGAGCATTTGGCAGCGGAGAAGAAAATCACGGTCGCACGCGCGGATGAGGTCATGATGGCTGCCAATTGTGCCGACCCCCAGATCATGGAGGAGCACCTTGCCATTTTCTAGCTATGTCAGTTAAGCATGCTCAATTTACCCGTTGCGTGTGTTGCTCCTGCCTTTCCTTAACAAATTCTAGTGAATTGTGCTATCTAATTTTACCATGCAATCTGTTGCTCTAGTGTATATGTTTTATGTGCCATGCAGTGTGGTGTTTACTTATTAACTGTTTGGTTAATTAGTTGTCGTCTTCAGTTAACTATTTGGTTCAGTTCTGCAAATGTGAGGTTCAATTCTTCAGGCTGCAATTTTGTATTGTCTTCCATGTGAGAAATAAATTGAAATTATCTTTACAAAATACATGAGAAATGAGTACAATTGCTATATTTTCGAGTTTTCAAGCATGCTTTGTTTGGTTATACATTGTGCAATGTGGTCCTCAGTTAACATTTGGTTCATTTGTGGTGTTTAGTTAACAATTTGGTTCAGTTCTGCAATGCGATGTTCAATTGTTGTGGGTGCATTCTGTCATTGTATACCATGTGATAAGTAAATCAATTTTTGCTGTACTAAGTACATGAGAAACAAATACAATTGCTATATTTCCAAGTTGTTAAGCATGCTTGGTCTGATTAACTGTCTGATCTTCTATTAGAAGTATGTTATATTGTGCAATGTGGTGCTCGGTTAATGTTTGGTTCATTCTTGTGGTGTTTAGTTAACTGTTTGGTTCAATTTTGCAATGCGATGTTCAATTGTTGTTGGTGCATTCTGTTATCATATACCATGTGAGGAATAAATTGAATTTGGTTGTACTAAATACATGAGAAACAAATACAATTGCTATATTTCCAAGTTATTAAGCATGCTTGGTTTGGTTAACTGTCTAATCTTCTATTAGGACTTTGTCATATTGTGCAATGTGGTGCTCAGTTAATGTTTGGTTCATTTGTTGTGGTATTTAGTTAACTGCTTGGTTCAATTCTGCAATGCGATGTCCAATTGTCGTGCGTAGAATTTTGTATTGTTGTGCATGTGAGGAATAAATCGAATTTGGCTGCACTTAATACATGAGAAACATATACAAGTGCTATATTTCCTAGTTCTTAATCATGCTTGGTTTGGATAAATGGGTTTTGTATGTGGCTTGATTTAATCTGATGAATATGCAATGTGCTTATTTTTCATCAACATATTTTACTAATAGCATGCGAACCCTTACTTAAACTAATGACTAACTACCTTATATGTGTTGTAGGGAAACAATGGGAAGCACTAAGGTTTACATCGAGGTTAGCACGTGCATGGTTCGTTGTCTAATAACACATAATTGTGCAATTGGGGGAACCATTCTAATATTTAGGTTTTTAAAAATTTTGTCTTGCACATGTAGGTCCCGCTATCAGAGGTTTTGACCCACTGTTCGACCTTTTTGCATATGGGGAAATGAGTTGTCCATAAGTATCATTGTTGGGACCCCGATCCTAAGTCACACCAATCTAGCATGTAACACATCATATCACTTTGCGGCCTCATGCATGGTATTCCCTCAAGTGCCACCTTACTTGGCCTGGGACCGTTTGCGCCTTTTGGTTCACGTATATGATTGTGTCGCTAGCATCCATATGATAGAGAACCCGGGCCGACATTACTAGTCGTAAACCCAAGGTGGCACAAACTTACAGGAACAGGCATACATGACCCAACAACTAATATGTCAATCAACAATGTATGAACCCAAGTCGTAGCGAGCTATAAGGGCTTAAAGGAACAACTCATGACATTTCCCCGAAGGGACAGACACAGGAACGAAGAACGACACATGTCGGCCAGCCTAAGTGTTCCGGAGCAGTAGCAAGCTACCATGGCTCAGTGGAAGCACTAGGAGACATTTTCCCATAAGAGAGGCTACCAACAATAAACAACTAGGTTGTTAGATCCCACACATAGCAATACACATTACACGTACGCATAACATGCAAGTATGTGTTGTACAACATGGAATCACAACATAACTCAACAACTCATATAGATAAATACTCAGAAGAGCCATCATAGCATTTATTAGAACATGGGTCACATGACCCAACATTCAGAGCATACAAGCAAGAGGCGGAAGCATAACGTGTCTAAGTACAGACAACTACAAATGAAAAAGGCTCAGGAGCCTGACTATCTACAACATCCAGTCAAGATTGTAGCTGAGGTACAAGCTTGTCGGAGTAATGGGCCACGGGTAGCCTCACCCGAGTCCCTGAGACTTCAGAATAAAGCACCGCCTTCCAGTGGCCGGCTGGCTCAAGGGCCGGCTGCCCGAAGACGGTTGTGCGCCAGCAGACGGCACCAAGACAGGCCGGCTCCGCCGCCTGTCACACACCCGACACTCTAGCGACCGCCTTGGCCGCCGAGAAGGAGTCGGAGAAAGGCACCCCACTCCGCCGCCTATCACACACCCGACACTCTAGCGACCGCCTTGGCTGCCGAGAAGGAGTCGGAGAAACGACGCCCACCACCGGATCGACTGCCTCAACCGATCCCTGGCGCTAGAAGAAGAAGAAGCGTTGGGTCCGCCCTGTTTCGGCTTGCGAATCCGAGATGAGCCCTTCCCTAAAGGGTTCACGCTCCCAAGAGATACTCCCAAGTACACCGGCTTCGTGAAGCCGGAGGACTGGCTGGTCGACTACTCCATGGCCGTCAGCATAGTGAACGGCAACAAGCGTGTTGCTGTGAAGTACATCCCGCTCATGCTTCAAGGCACATACCAGACGTGGCTTAAAAGCCTGAAGCCCCGCAGCATCAACAGTTGGGTTGATTTCACTAAAGCCTTCATCCGCAACTTCACCAACACCTACAAGCGGCCTCCCAAGCCTCGTCTGCTCTCCTTGTGTGTCCATGGGCCCAGTGAATCGACTCACGACTATCTCACGTGCTGGGCCAAGCTGTGCAACTCCTGCGAAGGCATGCACGATGTGCAGGCCATCGTATACTTCACCACCGGGTGCCGAGAAGGCACCCTCCTCAAGCACCGACTTCTCTGCGACGAGCCTGCGACTCTCGACGAACTGCCGATCATCACTAAGAAGCACGCCACGGCCGACTCCTCCATGAAGGCGGAGATCCTAGTTGATGCATCTGGCAAGGTAGCTCCTCAGGCTCCTCGGACTCCGACTGGTGACACCAGTCGGCGACAGCAACCAAGCGGCAACAAGCACAAGGCCACGCAGCCGGCTTCCGCCAGCCGGTAGGTGGCGACAGTCGAAGACCAGCAGCCGGAAGGCAGCCTCCGCCAAAGCGTTAGAAGGGCGGCAAGCCCAATTGGTTGCCCGCCTTCTCGTATGAGCAGACTCTTGATGCACCCTGCAAGTTCCATAGTGCTGCGAAGCTATCCAACCACACCACTTAGAAGTGCCATTGGCTCACCAAAATCAGCAAGGGAGATGGACTCCTGCCTCCTCCGCCTGCCGGCCCACTGCCTCCTCCGCCCCAGCAGCCGGCGGTTCGGCCAGTCGGCACCATACAAGATGAGTATCTAGAGGAGGACGGAGCCTACGTTGTGTTCACCAGTGTCGCCGATGACAGACGGAGCACACGGCAGCACCAACAAGAAATACAAGCAGTGGCTCCAGAGTTTATGCATTGGTCTGAGAAGCCCATCAGTTGGATCAGGGCCGACCACGCGGCGGTGATGCCCTCCCCTAGCTCTTATGCCCTGGTCTTAGATGCCACCTTTGCAACAGAGAGGCGGGCATCCCGTTTGTCAAGAGTCCTGATGGATGGCGGCAAAAACATCAATATCCTGTACTGTGACACAATGGAGAAGTTGGGAATCAAGCAGAAGCAGCTTCACCCCAGTCGGATTGTATTCCACGGCATAGTCCCTGGCCTTTCCTGCTCACTAATCGGCAAGACCCAGATCGATGTTCTCTTCGGGGACAAAAATCACTTCCGCCGAGAGTCAGCCTGGTTTGAGGTAGTGGACCTTGAGAGCCCCTACCACGAGCTACTTGGCCGGCCTGCTCTGGCCAAGTTCATGGCGGTCCCCCACTATGCTTACCTCAAGATGAAGATGCCGACTACCAAGGGAATCCTGACCATAGTCGGAGACTACAAGAAGTCGTCTGCCTGCGTAGCAGACAACAGCAGGCTGGCCGAGTCCCTTGTGATTGCAGCTGAAAAGCGGCTCCTTGACCGGGTAGTGGCGATGGAAGGCAAGAAGCCGGAAATGTCACCCATCCCCAAGGAGTCGGAAGTTGAGGGATCGTTCAAGCCGGCGAAGGAAACAAAGAAGGTACCCTTGGATCCGGAGCACCCGGAGAGGCACGCTGTCATAGGCGCAAACCTTGACAGCAAATAGGAAAGCGAGCTCGTTGATTTCCTCCATGAGAATGAGGACATCTTTGCATGGTTTCACAAAGACATGCCGGGTGTTCCGAAGGATTTCGTCGAGCACAAGTTACATGTCTGACCTGACGCCAAGCCGGTCAGGCAGCCCTTGCGCCGCCTGTCGGAAGAAAAGAGAAGAGTTGTCTGAGAAGAGATAGCCCGACTTCTAGCAGCCGGCTTTATCATGGAAGTATTTTTCCCAGAATGGTTGGCCAACCCAGTCCTTGTGCTCAAGAGGAATAAGTAGTGGCGCATGTGTATTGATTATACTAGCCTCAACAAAGCTTGCCCCAAAGATCCGTTTGCTTTGCCAAGAATTGACCAAGTGATAGACTCCACAGCCGGATGCGAGTTGCTGAGTTTTTTGGATGCGTACTCAAGGTACCATCAGATCAAGCTTAACCCAGCCGTCAGGCTGAAGAATGCCTTCATCACGCCATTCGGGGCCTTCTGCTACCTGACCATGACGTTCGGCTTGAGAAATGCCGGCGCCACGTTTCAGCGTTGCATGCAGAAGTGTCTCCTCAAGCAACTCGGCAGAAACGCCCACGTTTATGTGGACGATGCAGTGGTGAAGACAGAGAAGCATGGCACGCTGCTGGAAGACCTCAACGAGACATTTGAGAACCTGTGTCGATTTCGGATCAAGCTCAACTCGGAGAAATGCGTCTTCGGAGTACCAGCCGGCCAGCTTCTCGGCTTCCTGGTCTCGGAGCGCGGCATAGAGTGCAACCCTGTGAAGATCAAGGCCATTGAGAAGATGGAGGTTCCCACCCGACTGTTGGACATGAAGAAGTTCACCGGCTGCCTGGCATCAATCAGCCTTTTCATCAGTCGGCTGGGCGAGAAGGCTCTTCCCCTATACCAGCTCATGAAGAAGACCACTTTTTTCAAGTGGAACGACAAGGCAGACGAAGCTTTTCTCCAGATCAATAAGATGTTGACCACCCTGCCTATCCTGGCAACTCTGACTGATAAATAGCCCATGCTCCTCTACATCGCTACCACCAGTTGGGTGGTCAGTACAGTCATAGTGGTGGAGCGCAAGGAGGAGGGCGGAGCATTGCCGGTCCAGAGGCGGGTGTATTACTTAAGTGAAGTGTTGTCCGCCAAGAAAAAGTACCCCCACTATCAGAAGATGTGCTATGGTGCGCACTTCGCCGTCAAGAAGCTAAAGCCTTACTTTCAAGAGCACCCAATTATTGTTGTCTGCACTGCTCTGCTTGCTAAGATCATTGGAAGCCGAGATGCTTCAAGCCGAGTGGCCAAATGGGCCATAGATCTGCCCCCTACACCATCTAATACCAGCCTCACACCGCCATCAAGTCACAAGCACTGGCCGACTTCCTCGTAGACTTGGCCGAGACCCAGTATCTGCTGCTAGCGCCAGACTCCACCAATAGGAGGATGCACTTTGATGGTTCAAAGATGCGTACGGGTCTAGAAGCCGGCATCGTCCTCACCTCTACCAAAGGCGACAAGCTCAGATATGTGCTACAAATCCACTTTGCCGCCTCCAACAACGTAGCTGAATATGAGGCACTCATACACGGGCTCCGGCTTGCCAAGGAACTCGGCATTCGCCGGATCATGTGTTACGGTGACTCCGACTTGGTGGTCCAGCAGTCGTCAGGCGACTGGGATGCCAAGGATGCAAATATGGCAAGCTACCACTTCCTCGTATAGCAACTCAGTGGATATTTTGACGGGTGCGAGTTCCTCCATGTGCCAAGAAATGACAACGAGCAAGCAGATGCCCTGGCACGGATCGGCTCCACCCGGCAAGCAATACCAGCTGTCGTCGCCCTACAGCGCCTCCTTAAGCCATCTGTCAAGCCGTCAGAAGAGTCCAACTCCATCTCTGTGCCGGCCCCTCCCAAAGCAGTCGGATCCAACTTGAGGGCCCCAGAAGCTGGCGCAGGGACTTCGACAGGCGTCCCGGGGACTGCAGCCGTCGCACCCGGTCTGGGGAATTCGGAGCCCGGCCTAGGGACTGCAGCAGTCGGCCCCGGGAATTCTTCAACTCAACAGGCGGAAGCCAACTCCAACCCGCCGCCTCCCGGCCGAACCACCCCTGTACAAGTTGCAGTCGTGGCAGTCGAAGAAATAGCAGCACCTTCATGGGCTCAACCCATCCTCAACTTTCTAGTGAACAAAGAGCTGCCAACTGACGAGATCCTAGCCCGACAAGTGCAACGGCAGGCAGCAGTATACACCATAGTCAACAAAGAACTAGTACGTCGCAGTGTCACTAGTGTGTACCAGCGCTGCGTGGAGCCGAACCAGGGTCAAGCAATCCTGAAAGATATCCACCAAGGCGAATGTGGTCACCACGCGGCTTCAAGATCACTTGTTGCCAAAGCTTTCTGCCATGGTTTCTTCTGGCCCACTGCTCTATAAGACGCCAAGGAGTTGGTCCAGAAGTGTAAAGGGTTCCAGAAGTTCCGTTCCAAGCCACACTTGCCGGCCAAGACCATTCCCATTGCCCGGCCCTTCGCCGTTTGGGGGCTGGACATGGTGGGGCCATTCAAGATGGTTTGTGGCGGCATGACTCATTTGCTTGTCGCTGTGGACAAATTCACCAAGTGGATAGAAGCAAAGCCAATCAAGAAGCTGAATGCGCCTAATGCCGTGACTTTCATCGTCGACATCACCACTCGGTACGGCATACCACACAGCATCATCACCGACAATGGCACAAACTTTGCCAAAGGAGCATTGGCTCGTTTCTGCGCGACGCAGGGCATCCGACTGGACTTGGCGTCCATTGCCCATCCACAGTCAAATGGCCAAGTGGAGCGAGCAAACAGCCTCATTCTGTCCGGCATCAAGCCCCGACTGGTCTAGCCTCTAGAGTGTTCGGCCGGCTGCTGGCTCGATGAGCTGCTGGCCGTCCTCTAGAGCCTGCGCACGACTCCGAACAAGTCGACCGGCTTCACGCCCTTCTTCCTCATCTACGATGTTGAATCCGTCATCCCGATGGACATAGAATTTGACTCCCCGCGAGTCACCATGTACACCGAGGAGGACACCAAGGAGGCACGAGAAGATGGCGTCGATCTACTGGAAGAGGGCCGGCTGTTGGCACTCAGCCGGTCCGCCATCTACCAGCAGAGTCTGCGCCGATACTACAACCGCAAAGTGAAGCCAAGATCCTTCCAAGACGGAGACCTTGTGCTCCGGCTGATCCAGCGAACAGCCGGCCAACACAAGCTCTCGGCACCTTGGGAAGCCCCTTTTATCGTCAGCAAAGTGTTGGGCAATGGTTCCTACTACTTGATCGATGCTCAGAAAACCAGAGCACACAAAAGAGATGACTCAGGCAAGGAGACGGAGAGGCCATGGAACGCAAACCTCCTCCCAATATTTTACAGTTAAAAGCAGTATGTACCATGCTACCTTTTGTATTAAGTACGAAGACTCCGGTTCCCCCGAGAAGAGCTCGGGGACTACCATCTTTTATCTATACGATAAGTGTTATGCCTATGAATGTGTTGTTTCTATTCCGTCTGGCACCGGGTTCGACCAGTCGGCCCAGAGGCTCGCTGCCTTCTGCGATATGTCATTTCTTGCAGTCGGACAAGTAGTGTGTTGGCACCAAAAAACTTCTCCTGTCAGAAGCCGCAGCTCGCAGAGCGACTATACAGTGGGTAGGGGTTGCAAAGCAATGCCCACATGAAAAATGGCTAAGTAAAAGTACGCATATAGCTGGGGCCAGCATCCCGCCTTTTCGGCCGGCTTCTGCTTACCATGCCAGCACTCCAAACGGCTAAGTACTAGCCCTCCCGTAAATAGCTAAGTACTCAACCTAGCCGTAGTCCGCAGAGCGGCTGTTCGGCTGGCAAGAGGATAGCCAAGGGAGGGTGGCAAAGGAAAAAAGCAAGGAGCAGAAAGCAAGAAAAGTTAGAAGCCGGCAAACAAAGCATAATTTGCGATAAAGGGTATTTACATAGCAAAAGGCCCATTGGCCAGCATTCAACAGAGTTTGACATACACCCTGCAGGTGGAATTGTGCAAATTTAATCAATGTTTGTCGAGACTAATAAGCAGAGAAATAAAGACAACACCCTAAGGAGCAGCAGAGGGTTCCGGCTGGACGGCGGAGTCAGCGACGCCGGTTGGGGTAGTAGAGGGTTTCGGCTGGATGGCGGAGTCAATGGAACCAGTTGGAGTAGCAGACGGCTGGACGGTAGAGTCAGCGGCACCGGTTGGTGGAACGGGCGGCTGGTCGGTCTCCGCCTGGTCGCCTCCAGCAGCAGTCGGCGCACTTGAGCGCGGATCGTTGCTCGAGTTACGGTCAGGTTGAGGCTGGCCATTCGCTCCGACCTCCGGTGCGTCCTCCTCGCTTTCCTCGTCCTCCACCTCCTCCCCTTTGTCGCTGGAATCAATCAACTCGGCTGAGTCCTTGCTGTCCTCCGGGTTCAGCCCGAACCACTCCAGCGGTGCCTCGGCGCCTTCTTCAACCAGCTCGGGGACAAAGAAGCTGGTGTCGTTGTAGTCGGCGATCGCCGCTGCTCTCCTGCCATGGTCGCCTTCCACCGCCACTAGCTCCTCCTGCGCCTCCAGCCAAAACGTCGTCAGCTGGGCTAGATCTAGCCCAGGATAGCACATCTTGACGAATTCCAGAGCCCTACGCGCTCCAGCCCGGGCCAAGGAGCCCTTCCAGGCCTCCAGGTGGCAAGCTGCCACCTCCAGCGAGTCGGCAGTCCGACTGGTAGTGCAAGGGGTCAACACGCCTGGCCAAAGGGCGGAGATCGCCTGGGCCCTGACGCGTTGAAGACGGTGCAACATCTGGTAAGCCGACCGAAGGCGGGCCTGGATGCTGAGGAGCTGCTCGTTGAGGGTCCGTGGGGGGCGTCGGCGGCAATCTGCACGCCTTCCGCCCTCCACTCGTGGCGATGAGCCTCAATGGCCTGGTTCGCAGCGACGGAGTGGCCTGGAAAGAAGTCTGTTTGGATGAAGGGCAAGGAAGCCAGAGGTTAGAAGCCAGCAGTCGGCCTGAATAGGGGCAGACGCCTCAAAGAAAAAAAGAAAAAAGAAGAGGCATACCGTCGACCAGTTCCTCAACGCTGCCGAAGCAGGCAGTCAGCTGCGCCTCCTTGTCGGCCCAGGCGGAGCGCTCGATCTCGAAATTAGCGAGGAGGTTGGTCTCCTTTGTCTTCGCCTCCTTTTGAGCCGTCTTGAGGTGCTCTGTCTGCTCTGCCAGCTGCATGACCAGTCGGTCACGCTCCTCGGCCAGCTTGCTGCACTCCACCTCCTTGACACGCAGCGCAGTGTTGTCCTCGCCCAGCTACTGCTGGAAGGCGTTGTTGTCTTCTGTAAAGAAAAATAAGAAAGGACGTCAATCAATGAATATAGAAGGGACGCAGTTGCCGGGGCGATCCGGCCCGACTGCTTAGCAGTCGGCCCGAATCACGGGGACTACAGCCCGCGGGTCCGCTATCGCGCCCCCGCAGAGAAAGAAGTTATCAACAGTCAACAAGAGAAATACAGTTACTAGGTAGATCCAGCCCGACTGCTCAGCAGTCGGCTCGAATCTCGAGGACTAAAGCCCGCGGGTGCGCAAGCACGCCCTCGCGGAGAAAGGAAGCCAGGACTTACTCCAGCTCTTGGACAAGTTGGCGGTCTGCTTCTCCAGCTCCCGGACTCCGGAGTTGAAGGTGGCCACGCGAAGGTGGTGGTAGTCCTTCAATAGGGGTGTTAGAAGGAGTTAGCATTTGATGCTCGCAAGTTAAAGTTACGGACCGCCTGCTCAGCAGCTGTCCCGAAACATGGGGACTACACCTAGTGGGTGCGCTGGCGCGCCCCCACCAAGGAATAAGACGATCAGAAATAAAGAAGAGAGAAGCTTACTCGTATGGCTGCTCGCGAGTTCAGGAATGCCTCGTTGCACCGCTTGAGGGCGTCGGCTTCAGACCGGAGCTTGGCCTGGACGTCGAGGGCCACCTGGTTCAAGGCTCCCATCCCGCCTTCGCGCACCCAGCCAGAGGGCGCGATGCTGGTCGCCTCAGTGTCCGGGACCGACGAGCTCGCGGCGCCGGCCTCCAGCGGTCGTGGTGCTGAAATAGCCTTAGCGAGACGGTGGCGCACGGGTGTGCGGACCTCAGGAGTTGGGCCCGTCACCACCTTGTTCCCGGCTGGTGGCACCAACGGAGCAGCCGGCTGCCTGTCTTGCGCTCCACAGGTCGGCGGTGGCGGAGGCACGATGACGTCCGGCATGGCCACGTTGTCACCCTCCCTCTCCATGACCGGCTGCTCGTCGCCGGCTTCCCCAGTCGTCGCCAAAAACTCTGCGGAGGTGGTGCGGAATTCAGGGGAGTCACGAGTAGCGGCTCCTGGTGGCGCGCGGCCTCCGCAAGCCGCTCCTTCGTTGCGGCATCAGCCTCCACCTGCGCCAGCTTCCTCAGTGCAGACGCCTCCGCCTTGTCAAACTCCGCCTTCTCCAGGCGGGCGGCTTCCTGCTACTCGCGCACCTCCCGCGCATTTCTCTCCTCCGCCTCCCGGAGGTCGGCGGCCGGATCGATTCGTCGGGAGGTGGTGGAGGTCTCTGCCGCCTTGATGACCGAGGCAGCGTCTGACTTGTTGAGGGTGAGCGGGGCCCTGAGATAAGAAAGCAAGACAAAAACTTTTTTAGTCTAGATTGGCATGAAAGGGGAAGCATAAGAGAAATACTTATGTTGACACCATGGGCGACGCCTTCGGCTGCCTCTGGAACTTGTCCACCTTTGCCACGGCCTCTTTCCGCCTGGTCGCCGCGGCCGGGTTCTTGGGCTTCTTTGGCACGCTGCTGAACAAGGCGGCACCCTGTTTCTGCTTGTGCTTGCGACCTCGAGCAGACGGCCCGGCGGAGGGCCCCACGCCTGTGTTAGCGCTGCTTCGGGCAGGGCGCGGCTCGTCGTCATCATCGTCGTCATCAGGCCAGGTCGCCACGCCGCCCCCTTCTTCAGAGCTGCCTGCTCCATCGCCGCCACCTACAATGTCGTCCTCCAAGGCGGCCGCCCCCAAGTCGGGGTCGTCCTCATCGCTCACCTCCCGGTCCGGCTGGTAATCACCACCCGGCCCCATGATCGTGGCCGTCGCCGCAGACATGTAGATCTGCACTCCAGAGAAGGAACCACTTCATACCAAGATGAAGACTAAAGCAAGGACTAAAAAGAAGAAACTAAGAGACCTACGGTAGGCGGCGGGTTGTCGCGGGACTACAGCAGCTTCCCGAAATGCCAGGACCCCTCCGACACCTTGAAGTCGGAGATCTTGTACACCACCCAGGCCACCTCGGCCGTCGGCATCTCCTTCGTGCACATCTGGCTCGGGTCGCAATCCCGCTCATCCGACAAATCAGATGAGGACGGCCTTGGAGCGGGAGAACCCGATGCTCGATGAAGGCGATCAGCAGGTCAGACGCCACGAGGCCCTCCGCCTCCGTCAGCACCCGGAGCCGTCCGATGGCGGCAGCCATGTCAGCCGACACGGGCTTCAGCTTATAGCCCCAGTAGGGCCAAAGCCCAACAAGGGGGTCGGCCTCGTAGGGAGGCAGATTGATAAAGTCAACTGCCCGGTCGATGTTCTCCACATAGAAGTAAGACTGCTGCCACAGTTTCACCGACTGTGACAGCTTGATGACCGGGAAGGCATTCTTCTTCGACGGCCGACGCACGGCAACGAAGGCATCACACTCGGCCGCTGTCTCCTTGGCGGAGGTGCCCAGTTTGGAGTAGAACAAAGCTCCCCATAGCTCGATGGTGGGGAGGATGCCAAGGTAGCCCTCGGATGCCGTGACGAAGGCGGACAACAGCGTCACTGTGTTGGGCGTCAAGTGGTGCGGCTGGATGTGGTTTAAGTACATGAATGAGCGGAGAAACCTGCTCACTGGGAGGCTGAAGCCGCGCAGGAAATGCGAGTGGAAGACGACGCGCTCGCCCCCCTGCGGCACCGGCGAGATCTCCTCCCCCGAGGGCACCCGCACCTTGACGAAGGCCACGTTGGGCATCCGACGCGTGGCCCGGAGGATGGTGAGGGCATCTTTGATCATCGTCAAGCCGTCCCAATCTCCACCCTTCTCACGCGCCATGGCATCCGAGCAGAGCTGCATGGGAAGGAGGAGCTCGATGACAGTGAGCTGTGGCGGCGCTACGGCGGGCACTGAGCAGCAGTAGCAGGGAGAGAGAGGAGGAAGAAAGAATGGGGAGGAGGGCGTGCGTGCTCCGCCATTCCCCTGCCTCCCCCTATTTATAGCCCTCGGGCTGCGAAGCCGAGGGGGCGGGACGTGGGATCATGGGATTAACTGCGCCCACGACCGCACGACACCCCGATTACTACGCAGAGTTACTGCGCAGTAACTCTTGTGGGAATCGCAACCGCCCGCCTCGCCGCAGCGGATCCGCCCACGTGCCGAGGCACAGTGGTGGTGGGACCGGCTTGCTGTCATGTCCCATCGAGAGCGTGGGGTGGCAGGCTGGCCAGGCTGACGTGCGCCACATGGTGTGCTCGTGGCAGGTGGCAGGCCTGGGGAAGCTTAGAAAGCATGCTATCTATTTCCCGCCTTGGTGTTCCAAATTGGCGGATGAGCCCGCCTTGTCAAATCGACTCCAGAAGTCAGCACGTCACAAGGCGGACCTAGCGTTCATTCAGAGCGCGGCCAAAGGGGAAGCTGTTGAGACTTCATGGCCCGTCGACCGCGACGCCTCACCAGCTTCGGGGACTACTGTCGGAGTAATTGGCCACGGGTAGCCTCACCCATGTCCCTGAGCCTTTCAAGACTTTGGGCCGGCTCCACCCCACAAGACTTCAGAATAAAGCGCCGCCTTCCGGTAGCCGGCTGGCTCAATGGCCGGCTGCCCGAAGACGGTTGTGCGCCAGCAGACGGCACCAAGCTAGGCGGACTTCTAGCAGACAGTCTCCGGAGAGGCCGGCTTCTAGCAGGCAGCCACCTAGCACCCTTAGAGTCTGCGCCCCTCATCAAGAGGACAAGACTGGGTGAGGCTACAGTGTAGCCCCTCACCCACGAATCCTGGGCTTGGCATGGCTACAATGCCCCGTACAGGCGGAGATCTTCACACGACGCGGCACTGTCGCCACTTCCCCCATGATGTCATTCCTGGCAGGCGGATCCCTATTCCCACGACGGCCTATCGGTACGGCCCATAGGCGGCGGGCCCTACCAAGCAGTGAGAGCCTGGAAGACGGCGGAGGCCGGACCAGCTGGATCTAAGGGAGGCCGGCTTCTAGCAGGCGGCCAGTTCCTCCCTCGAGGCCCGTGCACCATTAACCAGATAAGACGTGGTGTGGCTACAGTGACCTCCCACCAGGCGGCGGGACTGTAGCCACGCTCCACTGACCAAGACTGCGTCATTAGCATCACGGTTACAGTGATCAGCAACCAACTAGACCCGCCAGCGGCAGGGGCGGCCTGTCGGCTCCGTACCAGACCAGTCGACAGGGCCCACCAGGCAGCGGGCCCCAACAGTTGGCAGAGAAGCCGGCGACCAGAGACACTGATAGCCGGGTCCAGCACCCTGCCAGATTACCATTGTACCCCTGGGGGGTACACCTATATAAACCCCCCAGGGCACCCATGCAAAGGGTTCCCAACCTGTTAGAACTAGCTTCCACCCTAGAGGAAGAAGAGAGCTAGCCCTGCCTCCTTCTACCTCTAGCATACAGCTCAATGAGCACCATTGTATTCACTAGTACCTTAGTGATCATGCGGAGACCCCGCAGAGCAGGACTAGGGGTGTTATCTCCTAGGAGAGCCCCGAATGTGGGTAAAGTGCGTCGGTGTTCGTGTCTATGCCTCATCCCGCTCCCAGGCACCGGTGACGTTCTACTCGCTCCCACCATGATAAGCCATCCTTTGGCATATGTCGCACCCAACCCCCGACAAAGCTACTTGTCGAAGTCCACGAGGAACTAGTGAGACCGAAGTCTCCGCTGCAAAAACATAAATTAAGCATCGTGAGTACAAAGGTACTCAGCAAGACTTACATCAGATCCTATCACACATGCATTTGTATCAAGAAGGCAATGTCGGGTTTAGTTGCAGCAAGCCAGCTTTGACTTAGTGGCTATCCTGTTCTATGACTACGAGTAACTTCTTTGAGGTGAGATAGCGCACACGAGTCCACTAATCACCACACAATACGCCACTATGGATTCATCCCCGTCTCCCTATGAGAAGGCCATCCATAGCAATCACACTTGTGTGGAGCATTTTAGACTATCCACTTCAATTTGTCTATGTAACACGTAAGCATCCAAGAAGTCCATATTCACGGACCCAGGTATTCGAATAGATCATGTTAACCCTGCAGGGGTGTCCTTCTTCACACACGCTCTCACCACTTACCGCCATGTACACGTCGTGTATCTCGGCAACCTTCAAGCGGAAGCCCAATGAGGGTGTCGGCCACGACCTGACTAACCACACAAGACCCTAGTCAAGGTTTATCGCCTATTCGGGTTCTATCCGCAAGGGAGTTCAGCCGAGTTTCCATCATGGCCCCAAACAATGTGAGCAGGGTTCCCAAGCCCACGAACCGGGTGCCACTTGGTACACTGTGCCATGTGTACCTAGTTTGTCCCAAGCCCACCCTGCGGGGTGCCACTTGGTAGAAAAATAACACTACCTGCAAACAACCGAAACTAGTTGCGACTCCTGGACAACGATCAAGTTAGTTAATAAGTCGAGAGGTCATGGAGCTCCCGGAGCCCAATGTGTGGTAGTATCTAGTCATTGGAAAACATACACAGAACTCAGTGCTTAAGGACGATTCCAGTGAGACAACCCACCATGTACTCCTACATGGCCTCTCACCGCTACCTTTACAGAATCGTGTTCACACACTTAACTCTCAGCATCAGAACATAGCATTGCACTCCAATTCATTCCCAATGAATCAGACCTGACACACTCTAAGCAATAGAAGGCATGGCATGGTAGGAACACAACATGGCTTCAAACAACTCCTACCACTACTAGGAAAAGGGCTATAGATGAAATTGACACTAATGGCACACCAGAGAAGTGGTGCGCCACTACTATATACTAATGGCGCACCATTTGGTGATGCGCCATTAGTGTGGAAGACAGTAATGGCGCACCAGACACAAGATGCGCCACTAGTAACAATTTTTTTTCCATTTTTCCAAACATACTAATGGTGCATTCGGGCAAAGTGCGCCATTACTAGTTCTAACTAGTAATGGCGCACCAGCCACAGAGTGCGCCAGTACTGTATTTTTTTATTCTTTTTTTTTCAAAACTACTAATGGCGCACCGTGGCACAGTGCGCCATT
>NC_057810.1:256350720-256355177 GCF_018294505.1 Triticum aestivum
AGTAATGGCGCACTATGCCACGGTGCGCCATTAGTATATATATATATATTTTACTTTTTTGCAAAACTACTAATGGCTCACAGATGTGTGGTGCGCCATTAGTATGTTGTGTTACTAATGGCGCATGTCTGTGTGGTGCGCCATTAGTAAACTGGGACCAGCTAGATATTTTGGACAGCCACACCTACACAGTCACTTTCCCCACTTCATTCCCTCCACCTCCTTCTTCAAGCTTGTCGGCTGCCTCCTCCTCCTCACCTCATTTGCACCATAGATTCATCAAAATTAAGTGGTGAAATTACCTTTTTTTTGATAGGTGAATAAGGGGAAAGCTATCTTCATGTTGTATATCTACTTTTTTCTCCCTAGCTCGCTCCAACAACGTGCATCTGCACTTTTTGTGGCCTAGCTAGATCTATGTATGTTTGTGGTGTTGCATATATGTTTGTGTTTGCAGGTACCGGTATTTGAAATGCGATAGTTGCCAATATTTTGCCGGAATGTTGATTCATTTCCGTTTCGGCAAGAATTTTGGCAATATGCATTCTTTTTGGTCCTATTTTTAGGGAAAGTCATGCCAAATTTTTTCTTGGTTCTAAAATATCATTTTGCTCTACCCCGCAGGCGACCATGGTCCGCACGATGACCGAAGGCATCGTGTATAGGTTTTTGAGCTCCGCAAAGGCCGAGATGCTTCAAAAGAATGAGACGGAGATAAGATGTCCGTGTTGAAGATGCAAGCTGAAGAGCCTTATTGCGGACCCGGATTCCGGGCAGGTGCGGGACCACCTGCTCTTGTGTGGTTTCATGGATGGATATCGGTGGCAAGGTGATGAAGATGACTATGAAGTCGTCCATGGGGGCCGGGCAAGAAATGAGGAAGGGCAACAAGACAACCACCGCGGCGAGGGCGGGCGAGAAGATGAAGAATCTCCAGGACATGATCACTATGGTGATGCTGTACACAGTCATCATGTAGAAGATGCCGGACATGATGATGAGGAAGATCAAGACGAAGGGCATGATCATGAAGATGAAGATGCCGGAGCAGACGACGATGGAGGCTGGGTGCAGGACCCTCATATTCAAGACCTGCTTCTCAAGCAGATGGATAACGCAAGAGCTGCTGCCTGAGAGAAAGCCAAGCTGGATCAACTGGAGATAGACGCGGTTACTCCATTGTATGAAGGATGCAGGCCCGAGGATACCCGCCTGAAAGTAACGCTCATGGCTCGGGAGATGAAGTTAAAACACAAAATGACCGACGCATGTTTCGACGAGAACATGTCATTCTGGCACGAACGTCTTCCCAAGGGGAACAAGTGCCCGGCCAGTTTCGAGGAGGCGAAGAAAATCGTGTGTCCTCTGGATTTACCGCACGTGAAATACCATGTGTGCATGAACAATTGCATCATTTATCGGGACGAGCACGCGGAGTCTATCATATGTTCGGTATGCGGCGTCACTCGCTACAAGAAGAGGAAGAAAGCTCCTCTAAAATCGGTGTGGTACTTTCTGATCACTCCTTGTCTGCAGCGGTATTTCGCGGACCCTAAGGTAGCAAAGCTCCTGCGTTGGCACATGGATAGGGAGGAGAAGAAGCGGGAAGATGACGGAAATGATCCGGAGATAAATAAAAAAGACAAGATGATGAGTCACCCTAAGGATGCGAGCCAGTGGCAAGCGTTGAACTTCGAAGACCCAGAATTTGGGAAGGATCCAAGGAACATCGTGCTGGGCACGAGCACCGATGGAGTCAATCTGTATGGCAGCCAGAGAAGCACACATAGTACCTGGCCTGTGTTTGTGTGGATGTACAACCTTCCCCCTGGTTGTGGATGAAGAGGAAGTACATTCACATGAGTATGCTAATTGAAGGGCCGAAACAACCAGGGAACGGCATCAATCTGTATCTGGGGCTGCTGAAAGAGGAGCTAGACATGCTATGGAAAATGCCAGCCAATACGTGGGACGCCGCAGAGAAAGAATATTTCCCTATGAGGCCGCACTGCTCACGACGGTGCACGACTATCTCGGTTACGGATATCTCGCGGGGCAGGTGGTCCACGGATTTTCTGGATGCATAAGGTGCATGGATGACACAACGTATCGCCAGCTAGATAGAGATCCCGGGTCTTCGAAAACCGTGTTCATGGGACATCGAAGGTGGCTTCGCGACGATGACCCGTGGAGGAAACGCAAGGATCTGTTCGATGGTGAAACTGAACCCCAAAGACGCCCGCGTACGAGGAGCGGCGAGGAAATAGATGAGCTGTTGAAAAATTGGAAAGATTGCCCAGTGCCGGGAAAGAAGCGAAAGGCGCCAGAGCCGCTGCTGAAGGTATGGAAAACGAGGTCTGTTTTCTGGGACTTGCCGTACTGGAAGATCCACCGTGTGCCTCACAGCCTTGATGCCATGCATATCACGAAGAACGTGTGCGAGAGTCTTGTTGGTACCCTGCTCAACATGCTAGAGAGGACCAAAGATGGGCCGAAAGCAAGGGCAGACTTGAAATCAATGGGCATCAGGCAGGAGCTTCACGCTAATGATGATGATGATGATGATGAGGCAAAGCAGGACACAGAAAGTCGTCGCAAAGGCAAAAAGGCCAAGAAGACCGCAAATGACTACCCTCCCGCGTGCTTCACTCTTAGTCAGGAGGAGATCGAGCAATTTTTCACCTGCCTCGTAGGAGTAAAACTTCCTTATGGTTATGCGGGGAAGAGAAGCAGATACCTAGAACCAGCGAAGCAGAAGTTCAGCAGGATGAAGTCTCGCGACTGTCACGTGCTAATGACGCAAATACTTCCAGTTGCAATCCGTGGGATCATGGATGCGCACGTCCGTGAAATGCTATTTGGCCTATGCAACTTTTTTGACGTCATCTCTTGGAAGTCGATTGGCGTGAGGCAACTTAGAAGGCTACAGGAAGACATCATGGTGATACTATGCGAGCTTGAGATGTACTTCCCGCCCGCATTCTTCGATGTTATGCTGCATCTGCTGGTCCATATCATGGAGGATATCATCCAACTCGGGCCGACGTTCCTGCACAGCTTGATGCCGTTCGAAAGGATGAATGGTGTCATCAAAGGATACATTCGCAACATGTCACGTCTAGAGGGAAGTATAGCCAGGGGCTTTCTGACCGAAGAGTGCATCTCCTACTGCATGAATTATCTAGGCATCGAGAACCCCATTGGTCTGCCCGTCAACAGGCACCTCGGCAGGCTCGCTGGATGGGGTCACTGTGAGGGTCGCCGTGAAATGCATGTCGACTTCGAGGGTCGACTCGCCGACTTTGAAAGAGCAAACCTAGTCGCGCTACAACACATAGACGTGGTCGATCCTTTGGTGGTAGAGCACAAAACCTTTATTGAGAAGATGTACAATGACCGAGGCCAACAGAGGACGGACGGAGATATAATCAAAGAGCACAACTCATGTTTCACGCGTTGGTTCAAGCAGAAGCTTCTGTCGTACCCTTTACATGAGGATTCTTCCACGGAAGAACAACTCATATTCGCCTTGTCACAGGGTGCCGAGCACAACCTGATGACCTATGAGGCGTACGATATCAACAGCTACACATTCTACACCGAGGACAAGGACATGAAGAGCGATGGTTATCAGAACTCCGAGCTAACGATGGAATCCTACACCGGTAACGACAAGGACAGATACTACGGAAGGATCGAGGAGATCTGGGAGCTGAGCTACGCTGGAGAGAAGGTCCTGATGTTCCGTGTTAGATGGGCCAAGAGCATCCTAAAAGAAGACCGGTATTTCACCACCATGGTTATACCCGAAGCCAAATCCAAGACCGCGGGCGCAAACGTCACCGCGAAAAATGAGCCATGGGTACTGGCTTCCCAAGTGAACCAATGCTTCTTCATTACCGACCCGTCAAATCCTAGTCGTGTTGTCGTGAGGAGAGGCAAAAGGAAGATCATCGGAATGGATGGAGTAGCCAATGAGCAAGACTTCGACAAGTACGGCGACCCGAAGATCGAACATGACGACGACGATGAAGTAGCAGCATACACCACAAGAAGAAGCAGGACCACCCTACCTAAATGACATCCGTTCCACAGAAGAACTCCATTTGCGAAAAAGAAGGGCAAGAAGATTGTGAACAGATAGCTAGCTAAGATCGATTGTATTTAAATCGTAGTCTTCATTTCTCGATTGTATTTCATGGGCACTTTTTGATATCATGAATATTTTTAAATTTCATAGGCACTTTTTGAATTCATGAGGACACTCGATCTCGATCCCCTCCATCTCGATCTCGATTCACCCTGCATCTCGATCTCGATCCCCCTCCATCTCGATCGCTATCCCCCTCCATCTCGATCTCGATCCCAACCGCACCCTCCCCCGCTAGCTCCACCGCCGCCGACGACCCACCGCACCCTCCCCCGTTCCACCGCCGCCGACGAGCACCCGGCCCCCC
>NC_057810.1:257932597-257937109 GCF_018294505.1 Triticum aestivum
CGCTGCGGCAATTTTTTTTTAAATCGGTTTCACGCGCGGAAAAATACAGAAAAGAAAATCTAAACGAACTCCAAAAAGAATAAAGTAAATTTTCCCCGACTCCTAAAAATGAGACGAACAAAATGAACTTTTACTCGGGGCCTAAAATGCAATTTTTGAAAACACGCATTTTCCCTAAGGCAGATAAACACCGAGAAAAATCCAAAATTTGATTTATTTATTAAATCCTCATTTTTCCTAAGTTTTGGGAAAGTCATATTATTCCCTCTCTTATTTTTTGATATTGGAAAAATATATTGAAGATAAAATAAATAAATCCAATGATCCTCTTTTCATAATTTGAGAGAACTCAAAAATGAAAATTTCGAAATCTCCAACTCTCTCCGAGGGTCCTTGAGTTGTGTGAAATTTCTAGGATCAACAAAATGCAAGAAAATATGATATGCATGATGATCTAATGTATAACATTCGAAATTGAAAATTTGGGATGTTACAAGCGCCTTCCACTCTTGTGGAGCCTATCAAAAGTCTTCATTCTTAAGCCTTGCAGAACTTCAGCATTTGCTCTCTCTGCTTGGCCGTTGCTTTGAGGATGAGCCACGGAAGCAAAACAGACCTTGCTGCCGAGATCCTCAATGTACTGCATGAAGGCGTGGCTTGTGAACTCTGTGCTGTTGTCGGTGATGATCCTATTGGGTACCCCAAAACAGCAAACTATCCCCTTGAAGAACTTGATGGCTGACTGCGTTGTCACCTTCCTCACCGCTTCCACCTCTGGCCACTTTGTGAACTTATCGATTGCAACGTACAAGTACTCAAAGCCCCCAACGGCACGAGGGAAAGGTCCCAGTATGTCGAGCCCCCAGACCGAGAAGGGCCAGGAGAGAGGGATGGTTTGAAGGGCTTGACCTGGTTGATGAAGCTTCTTTGAACGGAACTGGCACACTTCACACTTGGTTACTAGTGTCGTCGCATCCTTGAGGGCAGTGGGCCAAAAGAAACCTTGCCGGAAAGCCTTGCCAGCAAGGGTCCTCGACCCTATGTGGGAGCCGCATATGCCTCCATGTATCTCTGGCAACAGCACTAGTCCTTCCTCCCGGGAGATGCACTTCAATTTCACCCCATTCGGTCTTTTTCTGTACAAGACGTTGTCAATGAATTGATACAGAGCAGACCGGCGGGCTACTCTCTCTGCTTCTTCCTGCTCCTCAGGAAGCTCTCCTTTTTGGAGGAATTGAACGGTGTGCTGTGCCCATGCCGGAGCCCGTGGCTCAACGACAAGGACCAAGGGCATCTCTTCTGCCACGGGAGCGGCCGTCTCTGCGGCCATGGCCTGAGGCCCTGCCGGAGTCGGTTGCCCTATGGCAGGATCGGCATCCACGGCAACATCTTCGCCAGCGGTTCCGGGGAGCTCGGTAGGGAAGTACATGTCAGGGCCTAGCTTCCTCTCCTTGTTCTTCCCAGTTGACGGTTCGACGGATGGTTGAGTTAACCGAAACACAAAAGTACCTGGTTCCACAGGTAGCTTGAGGGCAGTGTGCTTTGACAGGTAGTCGGTGATGTCGTTTTCCATCCGAGGGACATGTTCCTCTTGTACACCGTCAAAGCGCTCCTCTAGTTTCCTCACTTCATCCATGTAGGCTTCCATCAACGTGCTTTGGTAATCTTTGTTGATCTGCCTGACGACGAGTTGCGAGTCACCCCTGACGATGAGCTTTTTGACTCTGAGGTCTGCCACGATCCTGAGACCGGCAAGCAAGCCCTCGTACTCGGTGGTGTTGTTAGTTGACATCTCCCGAGGAAAGTGCATTTGGATGACATACTTGAGGTGCTCTCCGGTGGGTGCGACAAGCAGTACACCAGCACTGGCGCCTTGCAGCGAAAAAGCCCCATCAAAGTACATGATCCAGTTGCAGCTCGTTTCCTTGACGGGGAGAGTGGTCTCCTGTACCTCTTCCTCGGGCGTCGAGCTCCATTCTGCAACGAACTCTGCCAAGACTCTGCTCTGAATCATCGAGGTGCTTTCGAACTTCAAACCGAAACTCGACAGCTCCAGGGCCCATTCCACGATCCTCCCCGTTGCATCTGGGTTATGCAGTACCTATTGCAACGGGAGGCGGGTGACCACGGTGATCTCGTGCACTTGGAAGTAATGACGCAGCTTCCTCGAGGCCATAAGGAGGCCGAAGAGCAATTTTTGCACACCTGAGTACCTCGACCTAGCCCCCTGCAAGAGGGAGCTGACGAAGTAAGCTGGGTGATGCACCATTTTCTTCTTCTGTGCCACTTCTCCCGATCGCGCGGGCCCTGTTGCACAGGCGTCAGCCTCAGCCGGGGACTCGGTCTTTCCGGGACCGAGCCCTGGCGGGGATGGGTCCGGCTCGCCATCCGTTGACTCTGCCGCCGCTGCTGCCTCTTCGTCGACCTCTCTCTGTGCCACTAGTGCGGCGCTAACCACCTGATTGGTTGCCGCTAGGTACAGCAGCAACTGTTCTTGTGGGTTGGGCGCAACCAGCACTGGGGTAGAGGAGAGGTACTTCTTAAAATCCTGTAGCGCTGCCTAGGCCTCCGTGGTCCACTCCATTGGGCTCGTCTTCTTCAAGATCTTGAAGAAGGGAAGGGCACGCTCCGCGGACTTGGAGATGAATCTGCTCATGGCGGCAATGCAGCCAGTGAGCCAACACACGTCTTTGATCCATTTAGGTGCTTCAATCTGCTCGATGGCCTTGATCTTGTCTGGGTTTGCCTCAATCCCGCGCTGCGACACAAAGAACCCGAGAAGCTTGTCGGACGGGACACCGAAGACACACTTCTCAGGATTCAACTTTAGGTTGATCTTCTGCAGGTTCGCAAATGTTTCCTCCAGATCTTGCACAAGTGTTGCTTTGTCCTTGGTTTTGACCACTATGTCATCCATATAAGCTTCCATATTTCTATGTAGCTGGGGCTCAAAACCAATTTGGATTGCTCTTGCAAAGGTTGAGCCAGCACTCTTCAACCTGAAAGGCATCCGTAAAAAGCAATTCGTACAACATGGGGTGATGAACATTGTCTTCTCCTCGTCTTCTTTTGTCATGAAGATCTGGTGATACCCTAAGTAGGCGTCGAGGAATGATAATAGGTCACACCCAGCCGTGGAGTCAACAATCTGGTCGATGTGCGGTAACGGGAAGGGATCTTTTGGGCAAGCTTTATTGATGTATGTGTAGTCAATACACAGTCTCCACTTCCCGTTTGCCTTGCGCACCACTACCGGGTTGGCCAACCACGTCGGATGGAGCACCCCCCTTACCAAGCCTGCCGCCTCTAGTTTTCTGATCTCCTCTGTGATGAACTCCTGCCTCTCCAGAGCTTGCTTCCTGACCTTCTGCTTGACGGGCCGTCCATGAGGACAGACAGCAAGATGGTGCTCAATCACTTCCCTGGGAACGCCGGGGATGTCGGAGGCTTGCCATGCAGACACATCGACATTTTCCCGCAGGAAAGTGACGAGCTTGCTTTCCTATTTGCTGTCGAGGGTGGAGCTTATGGTGAAAGCTCCCCCCATACCGTCCTCCTTGACAGGCACCTTCTTGGTCTCTGGTGGTGCAGCTCTGTACTTCTTGCTCTTGCTGGTGGAGCTCTCTAGCATGTCCTCAACGGGAGTGCAACATCCCAAAGAGGTGCGCTTGCCAGAGTGGGTGCGAGGGGTCTCGCTGGTCTTTTTCCCTCCCGGGAGTTTGTCGGCAGGAGCGGGTGCCTTGGCGATAGCTGCTGCAACTGCTTCCCGGTAGAGTTGGTCGGCGCAAATCAAGGCGTCTTTCTTGTCGGAGGGGACAACGATGATGTTCATCGGCCCGGGCATCTTCAGTGTGTTCTAGGCATAGTGTGAAGCCACCATGAACTTGGCTAGTGTCGGGCGGCCGAGGATCCCGTTGTAGGGCAAGGGGATCTCGGCTACATCAAAGACAATCCTCTCCATCCCGTGGTTCAGCTCGCCTCTGAACATCAGGGGCAACGTGACCTTTCTCTTTGGCTGGCTCCTCCCTGGATTGACCCCTTGCACTACAAAAAAAAGACACATCCGTGACATTTTGGGCCGAACGAATTTTTTTTCTGTCATACATATGACACTTCTATGAAGATAATTGTGACAAAACCCGGTATCATCATAGATCTGGTGCGCTTGTACTTCTATGAAAAAAAATCATGACAGAAAATGGGCTTTTCGTCCTGGGTGGGCCGGAAACGCAGCTGCATGACATTCTTTGGGCCATCCATGACGGAAAAAACCGTGGTAGAAGCGAGGGGGAGGAAAATTTCGGGGAGTTGCCGGTTACGGTGGGAGAGCGATGCGCATTTCTCTCGTAGAGGTACACGCGTGTGTGTGAGGCGTTGGCTCTAACTGAACCCGAGCGAGGCGTTGGGCTCTAAGGGAACCCGAGCAATTGCACTACAGGCTACGCGTTACTAAACCAGAGTGATCGATCGATGGCTATTAACTGAACCCGATGGAGCGATTCCTTCGCTACT
>NC_057810.1:257937428-257938556 GCF_018294505.1 Triticum aestivum
CAGTGGAGGCTGGATGAACAGGAGCCCGTGGAGGCTGGAGGAGGTCGACCGTAGCCCGTGGATGCTGGAGGAGGTCGACGGTGGAGATGAACAGTATCCCGTGGAGTCCCGTTTTGCGGTATGCCACACCCCTCCCCCACCGTTTCAATCGTAGTGCTCCAACACAAGTCCGTCTCGTCCGTTTTGCGGTACGCCACACCTCTCCCGATCAACAGGACCCCCGTTTCGACCGTAGGAGGTCCGTTTCCTCCGTTTTGCGGTACGCCACACCCCTCCCGATCAACAGGACCCTCGTTTCAACCGTAGGAGGTCTGTTTCCTCCATTTTGCGGTACGCCACACCCCTCCCGAGCAACAGGACCCCATTCCGAACATAGGAGGTACGTTTCCTCCGTTGTGCGGTACGCCAGGCCTCGTTTCCATAGCCTGTTCCATCCAAGCCCCCCCGATGGACACGACCACGCATTCCGTTCCGACCCAGTCGGTTGACTCCCACGCATTCCGTTGCCTCCCGATGAACACGACGCATTCTGTTGCCTCCCCATGAACACGACGCATTCCGTTGCCTCCCCATGAACACGATGCATTCCGTTGCCTCCCCATGAACACGACGCATTCCGTTGCCTCCCCATGAACACGATCCCTCGCCGTACGTATGCGCGACTAGGCGTTCGAGACCCCGCCCGTATGTACACATACGTGGCCGTATTTTCTTTCTTGCACCCTAGTCGTTGTACGTACTTGTACATGCTACATGCGTGCCTCTACTACGACACGTGCGCGCCTCTACTACGACATGTGCGCACCTCTACATCGATCAGTATGTACGTACACGTTCGCGACCAGGATGACAACGCTATGTACGCTTCGACCAGGTGGGTCCCGACTGTCAGGCACTTCCTTGCCTGTGAAGATGTAGCTGGTGGGTCCCAGCAGTCAGGGGGCTAATCGTTTTTTTGCCCGGACGCACTTCCTTGTGTGCGAAGGTGTAGCTACTGGGTCCCAGCAGTCAGGTGGGGCGAATCATTTTTTTGCCCGGACGCACTTGCTTGCATGCGAAGGTGTAGCTGCTGGGTCCCAGCAGTCAGTGGGGCGAATCGTTTTTTTTTGCCCGGACGCACTTCCTTGC
>NC_057810.1:257938737-257963609 GCF_018294505.1 Triticum aestivum
ATCATTTTTTTTCGGACGCACTTCCTTGCGTGCGAAGATGTAGCTGGTGGGTCCCAGCAGTTAGGGGGGCGAATCGTTTTTTACCCGGACGCACTTCCTTGCATGCGAAGATGTAGCTCGTGGGTCCCAGCAGTCAGGGGGCGAATCATTTTTTCGCGAAATACGGTGGCCCATCCTGTGGGTCCCCACTGTCAGGTGGAGGAATAATTATTTTGCACATAATAAGGAGGCACTTCCTTGTGGCTGTCGTGGACCCAGCTGTCAGCCTCTCCACGTACAGTCCATGTCCGATAGAAGTCGTTCCTTGACCACGTTGACCACGCCGCGCCGAGAGCACCACAGCGGTGGACGATGGCGAGGCCTAGGAAGGGGACGACGTGGAGCCGGGGAAGACGTGGCGGTGGATGCACACGCGGAGAGGAGTACGAGGGTTCACTGGTTCGGCTGTGCTGCCATCGCCGCAGAATAACAGGGGGTGTGGGTGAGTGGAGGGATGGCTTGGCCAGCGGTGGGAGTAGTAGGGGCGGTGAGGCCTCCGCGGCAGCACAGCCGGCCACGGGAGGCAGGAGCAGGCAGCACGACCGGCGCTGCTTTGAGCGGCTGGAGCAAGAAGACCAGAGGTTGAAGAAGCACGTTGGCCGTTGGACGGACATCGTACGATCACCGCAGCTAGAATCGTTTATATTGACTAAGTTGACAAAGCCCTTGGTACGTCAACTTAGTAGGCCCACAGGTCAGCTTCCGAAACGGTGCACCCAGATGTCAGGGGGATGAATCATTTTTGGGCGGGTGAAGCTAGAATATCCGAGATTGAAGAAGAAGCACGGCATCCGTTGGATGGACATCCAACGGCCGCTGCTGCTAGAACCGTGTGTTGACTATAAGTTGACAAAGCCTTGCATACCCATCAACTCTGTTTTTTTAGGGGACGCGTCAACTTAGTAAGGCCAGAAGTGTGTGGTAGAGAACATATAGCCCATTTGAGATTTGTAAGAATGTGTATCCCATTTTTGAATTCTAATGAAATTTACTACAGCCCATTCATAGTTTGTTAAAAGTACAGCCCATTTCAACCAACCGTTCAAAACAGAATTCAATAAAATTTCCCACATTTTGATGGGATCTAAATATTTTTATCCCGAAATTTTAGTCAGATTAAATACAATATAAATATAAATTTATATTGCGTGAAACTCCAACAAAACATTCCGCTTGCAACAATTAATGAAATTAAAATTTTCAATACTCCAAAAATAATATTTTATAAAGTAATCACTGTTTGGTGCATTTTTTTATAGTTACTACCCAGTTTTTATAATTACATCCCATTTATTATTTCTTAAAGCCCGTTTTCCTGTTAAGCCTAATGCATACCTCCTAGGAAAGATTTTCAGCCCAGCGGGGTGGAGAATAACAACTTGACCTTGCCTGGGTATTCCTAAAAAAAGTATAGCTAGGCTAGCCATTTTCAGCTTGAAAAAAATTAATATCTGGGCTGGGTATCTGGCCTGGGCTAGACGGGCCACAGCCCGCCCAGCTAATACCTGCAACGATGTTTTCGTTGTTGTTCAGACGAGAAAAATTAATATCTGGGGTAAACATCGAAAAACTATGCAGTGCTCACACCTCAAAAACACAAATACTGCTTGAGCTGCTTGGTCCCAGCTATCGGCCGCTTCTTGTGCAATTCTCTCGTTTATTGACTACTCCCTCCTTTCTGGTTTATAATGCTCAATTCAAAAATCTCACCAATCAAGGTAGATGGCGAGTGGTGGAATACTTTTTCTAGTTTTGCAAAAGCACCTAATTAATGTTCTTGTTATCCTCAAAAAATTATGTTTATCAATGCATTAATTCCAATGCATGCATGCATAAAGTATATGCATTGGTCAATTTTCTCTTAATACTTGCATGCAATGATTTAATGCACCTTGGAATCTGAACATGTGATGGAAAACAACCAAATTGAGCCTTATAAAATGGAAAAACTAAAATTTTGAGATAAGCCCTATAAACCGGAAAGGAGGGTGTACATAGGTAGACAATGGTGTGGGACCGTGATGTCAGGAAACCAGGAGGAAAAATAAATTATAGTTATATATATATATATATATAATAAGGAGGCACTTGCATACGTGAGGCTATGGACCTGGTGGGTCCCCATTGTCATCCTATCCAAGTAAAGTGATCTCCTCGCCCGCGCGCGCTTTCCGCCCGAAACAGTCAGCGCCTGCCGCCCTGCTTCCCGGTGCAGGCGACTACTCCGCCTTCATACGACACAAGTGCCGTCCGTCCGTCCATCTGCCGCACACATTAATAATACGCGGTTGCCGAGGCGGCTCTCCGGCGCCACACGTCCGTCCCTCCGCCCGCCCACCATCGCTATATAAACTGTTGCGCCGGCCATAGCCGCAGTCATCCGCATCTGTTCCCTTTCTCCTGTCCACACCACTACTGCCCACCATGGCTTCCTCGCGCTCCAGCGCTCTTCGGGACGGGCGGACGATGGACCACAAGGAGATAGCAGGCATTGCTGCCGACCGGATGGCCGGTAGGCAGCCGGAGGACGACGACGTCCCAATGGAGAACATGATAGTCGATGATCCGGCGCCAACCCCCTCCTCCGCGCCATCCTCACCGGTGCATTGCACCATGACCATCGGCGAGGCCCGTGCCCAATATATGGATAGGGTGAGGCAAATGCGTGACGAACAGTTCCAGGAGGCGTAGGCCGACGCCGCCTACAACCACCATCTCCTCCAGGAGCACCTACAGGCGGAGGATCAGATCACCGCAGAGCGGGGCGGAGTAGGAGGCACTGCTCGACTCGTACCGCTCCGCCCGCAAGGGCTGCCTCGAGCGCTGGCGGTACCGCATGCGGGTGGCGGAGGCTGCGGCCGCCTACAAAGAGGCTAGCAAAGAGGGCGATCAAGCAGGCAAGGCGCTATTTGGCGAGACCGAGGACGAGGCAGAGGACAATGCCGGCTCCAATGAGTCCCCGCTCCGCTGGCGTTGACGACGCCCTGCTCCATCGATGCCCCGCGGCGCCAACAATGATGCAGAGGACACCGCCGGCTCCGCCGACGCTCCGCGGCGCCAACAACGAGGCAGAGGACACCGCCGGCTCCGCTGAGGCCCCGCCCCGCCAACAACGAGGCAGAGGACATCGCCGGCTCAGCCGAGGCCCCACCATGCTGACAACATGGGGGAGGATTTCCACCGCTCCTCTGAGGCACCATCTGCCGGCAACAAGACAGAGGCATCGCCGGCTCCGCCGAGGCCCCGCCCCGCTGCCAATGAGGCCGCGCCACATAGAAAACGAGGAAGAGTAGAACATGGTAGGTCGCCGCCGCTCGGGTCCAAGTAAGGCCACCGCTGCTACCCTCCGGTTGAAGCCAAGCTAGGCGGGTTGATCATTGACGGCCGATTAGCTTCTTGGCGGCGACGTGGAGTCGGAGAGCTGCACTGGAGAAGAACGCTGCTTCTACTTAACTGCTGGTGCAGTTGGCTGACTGACACGTGGGCCCAACAGGCCACATGTCAGTTACGCAACTGCACCTGCAGTTAAGTCACTGAAGCTTCTGTTCGGCTCAGCGGGACACAGGTGGGTAGCTTCGGTTAATTAATTATACCTCCAGCGCACCCCTTTTTAGTTTTTTTTGAAAAGGAGGATCACCCCTAGCCTCTGCATCTGGGAGATGCATGCAGCCACAAACACCCCTTTTTAGTTGAAGAATGTATGAAATGCAATGAAATCCGGCATGTTTATATGAAATCCGACCGTGTATGAATGAATTTATTTCGATTAGTTCGAGTTCCTGTATCACTAGCATTGGATGAACATGCAAAACAATATGTACTAGCATTATTCCCAGGGTGATCACCACGTTTGTAGTAGTTTCACATGTACTCCCTCCGGTCCTTTCTAGTCTGCATACAAGTTTTGTCTGCAGTCAAAGTATCTCTACTTTGACCAATCTTATACAAAAAAGTATGCACTTTCACAATGTGTGAAGTAAAAAGGAAGAGAAGGAGTACAAAGAGTTTGAGCAGCTTTTTAGCGTTTCTGTACATTGCAATCAAACACACAGGCCTGGCAATTCATAGAGAACATTCAAAACAATCAGTGATTATGCATCTCAGCGACTCACATGTCAGAGGCAATATTTACTTCACAACTAAAGAATAAAGAAAAAATTGATCGCCGCTGCTGACAGCAAAGGGCATCCCATTCGAAAATATCAAATGCATATCTTGCTAAAATCAATGAGCAAAATTTGACAAGGTTGTCCCATTCCAAAATATCAAATGCCTACGATTGTGGAATGGGCAGGGTTTGCCATCAGTTCGGACATTGACATGGCACCTCGTGCTAAAGAAACCAGCTGTTCTTTTTGTGCAATTCCACC
The DNA here is from genome assembly GCF_018294505.1 of Triticum aestivum. Lineage (NCBI taxonomy): Eukaryota > Viridiplantae > Streptophyta > Magnoliopsida > Poales > Poaceae > Triticum > Triticum aestivum. The sequence continues at coordinate 257,943,147 of NC_057810.1, forward strand.
AAAATCAACCAAGTTCGCATGTAGCTTGTATGATTTCGCCCTTATATGTTGCAACGCCTTGAACTTATGGGCACCTCCTTTCTTGTGGTGGAAATGAATGATTCGATGTATTCATGAACATTTTGTGCAGTTCCCGTTGAAATCAAGCTGAGCACCCCTGTTTGCACAAATACAAAAAAGTGATTAGTTTAAAGCAAACTGTACTATGAATTGACAGTTTCAACAGGCACATACATGGTCCATGTAGAGCACACTTTTAGAAAAATGGAACTCACCAGAAACAATCCTAGAAAACATTGTACTCGCGCATCACAGCAAAAAATGGAGATTTGTCAGTCCTTCTGAGCTGAAGTTAGTTTGGTCTGATGAGAAGATAGACAATGCTTCTTCATCCTGGCATAATTGGAACTAGTCACTTCACGTACTCCATATTCTTCTTCAGAGGAAGATGATCCTTTTATGCAAAGACAAGAGGACTACTAAATGCTAGCATCCATGTTTGTTCGAAAAAAGGAAAGGAAATATTTAAAACAGCACAGATGAAGCACTTCCCAAGGAAAATACCACTTTTTCATGACAGTATCTAAACAGTAGCACAACACCAATAGAGATGATAAAGCTCAATCATATGGATGAAATCAGTGGGCAAGTACCAACCTTTGTCAGGAGGCTGATTGTGTAGAGAATACAGATGAAGCACTTCTCGGGAACCATCTGTTGCTAGCTACGGGGGTGGCCATGCTTATTATATACTCCTCGATTAGTTTAATGTTTCCAACATCTTCTTGTGCAGTTCCACTAAAATATAGGGTATCTTCAAAGAAAATCCCTGTTTGCACAAGTAGAGATAATTATGTATGGCATCAGATCAGTGGCAAAACAATTGCTCGTTCCAGCCATAGCAATAAATTAAGATGCAAAACTATATCATTACTTGTGTCATCACAGTTCCAGTGCTTCATTACAGCACTGGGAGTTGATTTTTGTTTTTCTTCCGCTTGTTCTTCCCCGTCATCACTTGGTTCAATAACAGACAAGCTTCGCCTTCAATGTAAGATTTGGCATGTCAATTAGGGAGCACAAGTATAGTACTAAGCTTAATTTTCTGATGAAAGTGGCAAAATACAGGCCAGCAGTTGTGAAATATCCTTATCTTACCTCAATGGGATATTACGGTGCACATACAGATTGGAAGTCTTGTCTCCATTTGTGCAGTTCACTAAAATCAAGCAACATTATCATACAAGTAGCACAACATATGAAAGCACACTGCAGAATCATGTGAAAGAAAGATAGTACTGACCTCTCATGATGCGGAATTCAAACAACTCACAAGAAGAAGATCTGAACCAAATTCGCCTTAACGGATAGGAAGTAAGATCTCCTCTTGTGTAGTTCCACTAAGATCAAGCAATCAAGCAACATTGTCGGTGTGACATTTTGGTTGAACTGCACAAAACACTCTTAAAACAAAAGTGTTTTGTGCAGTGCAATAAAAGGTCACAATGGCAACGAGGTGAAGTAGATAACCCTGTTTACACAGAGGTGCAAAGGAAACAATTAGTGGTCAATAACGGTGGATGACATAGAAGCCAACAAAAAGAAGCATCTACCTTATCGAAATGGGAAAGAAAGCAAGACAGTAGCATTTCTCAAACGGTGGCATTGATTAATATTAACATAGAGATTATATTAATAATAAAATTCTTTAAACATGTAATTTGCTTTTAACTGTGGCATTGCATCAATTTTCCAGCGGCATTATTAGAGGGTGTTTTTTTACAGGGACATTTGGGTGTAGGGACTAAAAAACTCTGTGTCAGTCACATCTAAACCAAACAGGAGGGACTTTTCGGGACTAAAAGTGGGCATTTGGGACTAAAGAAAGAAGACCCCAAGGGAGTCTTTTTGGGACTTTTTCCAACAGTTTCCCCTGCCACGCATCGCACCTTGTTTCTATTAGTTCATTACTAGGGGTAACATGGTCTTTTATCATGTCATTTAATAACCTCTAGTCCATGTTTAGTCCCTGGAACCAAGCAGGTAGGGACTAGGGAGTTTTTAACCAAACAGGGCCATAGATTAACAACAGCTAATGAGTTGCACGGGACAGTGGACGCACCAGCACCATGTGCATATACCGATGTACTGTGGTCATGCACAGTCTGTTGCAACGAAGAACAAACAACCAAGGAGCATATTTGTGTTGGTCCCAGTTTTGTTATCTTTAGACACCTTTCCCTATGTGAGCGCAGCAAATCTAGTCCTGCTCAAACTCTACAGCCTTGTCCCTTCCTTTCCTTTTTGAACTAGTACTTTTGCCCCTTCCTTTCCTCTTTGAACCACGTCCTAGATTTATGCGATACAACTTCCCCCACTACTTTCCCCCATTCCTTTCCTCTTTGAACCACGTCGTAGATTCATGTTATACAACTTTCCCCCTTCATTTCCTCTTTGAACCATGTCCTAGATTCATGCTATATACAATTTTTCCCACTACATTCCCCCACTCCTTTCCTCTTTGAACCACGTCCTAGATTCATGGTATACATGCAGCTAGAGCAATGCATGTGGAGTAAGTAAAATATACCTTAAGGTTCTTGGGGCGTGGTTCGGTGGGCGATGGGATGACGGCGAAGAAGAAGGGGTGGGAGGCTCTCCCGCACCGCCGCTGGGTGGAAAGTGAACAACAGTGCCGGTAGTGGATTCCCTCCCTCGCCGACGGCGACAGCGTTAAGCTTCCTTCCCTTCCCGGCGGACGGATCCTGTCGGCTCTTTGAGCAGCAGTGAGGGGAGAGAGAGGCCAACGAAGTCTTGTTTAGATCTGGAGAGGGCGAGAGAGTGTGAAGAGAGCAACTACAAGCGCTGAGGCTCCAGCGTGTATATATATATAGGAGAGAGAGAGAGTGAAGCGTGCAAACCCTAGAAAACATTTTGACCAGTCAAAGAATCCTCATGGCAAAAATTATGCTCAAGTGTAGTTATTGAACCCGAGACCTTAAGCTTGATGAGCGAACAGGCTAAGCAGCTACACAACCCTCCCGTTATGTTCAACGAGAGGAAAATAACCTTTTATACATTCCTGCATTCGTGTGACAGGCATGTTGTGTTTTTTTTGTGTGTGTGGGAGTCATTAGGATTTCAATCATAATCATGTCATGTGGCTTTGGTGGTAAGACTATCCACAGTGGTGCAGAAATAATGCAGCCTTAGTCACCTTACCTCTCTCCACGTAGTACGTTGGGTCCCACCAGTCATAGGGTGAAACAAACAAATTAATAAGAAAAATTAAAAGTGCCAGCGGTGTATCTTACTACCTCACACATCTCGCTACTGCTCGGGAACACTGTCCAATTGATCCCTCTGTTCGCTCACGTACTATTTTAAGTGAATCGTTATTATAACATGCACACAAATTTTGGGCACTTGTATTCGACTTAAGTCAGTGTGCCACCGTATCTCGTATACTTACTACTCCATCCGTCTAGGTGTAATAAGTCATGTTACAAGGTGCAACGAGACCAAGGTGTATGCGTGTGTGTGTGTTTAACAGCATGTGTGTGTTAGAGAGTGCGACAGATCGACCTACTCCTACACTGATATGGTGTGTAGTGTACGATTTTAGCCCCGAGAGTTGGTGCATCCTCTCGTTTCCCGGCGTGTCCAGTAGGGACATGCGGATAGCTGCCACACCCGCTCCTGACCAGCCTGGCCCACCCAAAGCCCCTCCATCGCCCGCGCGCGCTTCCCGCCCGAAACGGTCAGCGCCGCTCCAAAGAATCGGTGCTGCATTCATGCCCGCGCAAAGCGGATGCGACCTCTCACTGGCGCAAGAGTGATGGTTGCTTCGTCCGTCCAACTTACTGCTGGGTCTATGTGATTTGACGGCTCATTGGTCTTTATTACCGAGGTGGTAGGACTGCTGGATGTCCCACGCTTTCGGCAAAAGGAGGTAGTAGATTACAATTTTCTCCATTCTTACAGCGGAGGAGTGCAAGAGCAGTGAAAACACGCAGCCTCAGTGATTACATGGCCCACCTCACACTATCACCGTGCGACACCTAACTCTTTACATAGTACTCCCTCTGTTCCTAAATATTACTAGATGAGTCCCCGCTCGTTGCCGCGGAACAGCGTATATCTCTCTGCGCAAAATTATTGATTCCATAGAACTAAAAAAATCTATAACCGCATGACAAATGTGGTAGCCAAACTAAATAAACTCCCATCATCATTTAGATCATCCCACGTAAGGAAAAAAGATCAGCCAACTCCTACTGCATAATGGGATTATATTTTTCTTTTTGACATGTTAATGGACTTAAAAGCTCACTTACATGCATGCTACCGGTGCATGCTTGCATGCAGACATGTTGATGTGATTTAAAACCCACTCACATGCATGTCCCACGGTATTTCTGCATGCTTGCATGTGGCTTAGTGCGGAGCCTCTCAACGTCTAGATCAGATGGCTATTATGACTGATTTACTTCATCTAACAACTACGTCAATTTTGATGATGTGGCTCAAGGAGAGGATAGAGAATTCCTAGTAGTGGGGGCTATCTATTACTAGTAGATAAGTCTTTGTAGAGATTCCACTAGGTGAACTACATACGGAACAAAATGAATGAATCTACACTTAAAATGCATCTATATACATCCGCATGTGGTTAATGGTGAAATCTCTACAAACACTTATATTTAGGAACGGAGGAAGTACTAGTATAGTACTAGTACGTACTGTAATTTATCATCGAGATAAATTTGTACAATGCTATGAAGCTTCCAGCTCCTGTTACATGTATCTTGCATCCAAGGTTGCTCGTTGCAACATTTCATCAAATACAAAGGAGACTAACATGCATGCTATTGCATCTCAATGATTGACAGATCATAGCAAATATGTACTCCCTCCATTCCAAAATAAGTGTCTCAACTTTGTGCAAACTTCAGTACAAAGTTGTACTACTACTAAAGTTGACACTTATTTTGGAACAGAGGCAGCTAAAGAAAAAAACGATCCATGCAGTCCCTAGCCCTTGAACTGTGAACCCTGACCAATCTTCAATTTGCTGGCAACGTTCGAGCTTCCTAATAAATGAAGTTTGCAACCTTTTGACCATCGGATCATTTTGTGCAGTTTCACCAAAATCGAGATGAGCATCCCTGTGGCAAAGAAATTGAAGTAGCGTGATTAGAATAAGATTACTAGGACTAGTTGATGAGACATAAACTCATCACAAATATAGTACATAGAAGCCAGTAGAGGTATCAGGTATGTGCGGGGCAAAGAAGTAGAGAAATATCCAAAGGGAGTGATGTGGGCAGGTGGAGCAATGGTGCAAGCCGGCTGTAAAGGGAGTTGTACCTGAGGGACGTAGCTCAACCTTGAGGAGGGCGGCGGGAGGCGGCAACTACCCACGTCGCGGCAGTGAGCAAGGGACGAAGGCAACCTCACCGGCTTTGTGAGAGAGAACGGCGGGGACCTCTGGTCGGGACGAGCCGACAGTGGGTTTTCACCGTCGGTGACGGCCACCGCATCTACACTAAGCATCCACCCCTTCCCCAAGCGGACGTGATCCGCCGGGATGTTAGAGATGTGGCCACAGTCATTTTGTGCGAGAGAGTGTGAAGAGAGTAACCCCAGCAAGCAACCGTGTAGGCTGGCCCGTCCTGACTATGTATATAGTGGAGCGGTTTCCTTTTCTCTCCATATGAACCTATCATATTGCGTACGTGCCACTGAAGAAAAAAAATTATTTATAAATGATGCAGCACCTACTACTCATTCTCCTATAACCTTGCGCTTGGCATCTCCAAAATATTAACCTTGCGATTGGCTCTTCGCCTCTTCGGGAAGTCGAGCAATAATGGTAGTGCAGTATATATCGTTCTGGCTATATGAGACCGAATGAATTGCTGCACGTCCACCACGTGGGCCAGGGTCGAGGGGCGAGGGAGAGTGCTACTACATACGGAGCAAAATGAGTGAATGTACACTCTAAAATACGTCTATATACATCAGTGTTTGGAGTATGTACTAGTAGTTCATATTAAAATCTAGTAAAGGACATATATATTCCAAACAATATGATATAATCTCTATAACCAAGGTAGTAGGGACGAGGAGTAAATGGAGGGAGTAGTAAATTTTTCTCCTCGTCCTGCGAGCCACCGCGTGCATGGGCGAGGGAGGAGCAAGCTTCACCTCATCCTGCGAGCCACCGCGCCCGTGGGCGGGGGAGATGGTGTACTAAGCAAGATTCTCCTCGTTCTGTGAGTTGACGGGACACATCAAAAGTACTCCAATGTGTAGAGCCTTGCCTCTAAGGTAGGTGTCGGTGTCAAAACTGGCGGATCTCGGGTAGGGGGTCCCGAACTGTGCGTCTAGGCGGATGGTAACAGGAGACAAGGGACACGATGTTTTACCCAGGTTCGGGCCCTCTTGATGGAGGTAAAACCCTAAGTCCTGCTTGATTAATATTGATGATGTGTATTACAAGAGTGGATCTACCACGAGATCAAGGTGGCTAAACCCTAGAAGCTAGCCTATGGTATGATTGTTGTAATGGAGGTTATCTCCTACGGACTAAAGCCCTCCGGTTTATATAGACACCGGAGAGGGCTAGGGTTACACAGATTCGGTTACAATGGTAGGAGATCTACATATCCGTATTGCCAAGCTTGCCTTCCATGCCAAGGAAAGTCCAATCCGGACACGGGACGGAGTCTACAATCTTGTATCTTCGTAGTCTTGGAGTCCGGCGGACGATGATAGTCCAGCTGTCCGGACACCCCCTAGTCCAGGACTCCCTCAGTAGCCCCTGAACCTGGCTTCAATGACGATGAGTCCGGCGCGCATAATGTTCGGCATTGCAAGGCGGGTTCCTCCTTTGAATAATCCAGAGAAGATTGCGAACACCAGGATAGTGTCCAGCTCTGCAAAATAAATTCCACATTCCTCCGTAGAGAGAATAATATATACACAAGTTCAATCTGCTGACGTATTTTGTGGCATGACGTCACACCACTTCCAAGCCTTTACTCGAATCGTTTTTTACTATACCACCTCAGCGCGTTTAGCGAAGCGGTTTCCTTGGCACGTCTTGTCTAAGTAGAGATCGTGTTCCCCTTATTCCGGGATTCTCATCAATACGGACGTGGGTAACCCAACCGCGCCATTGATGGTGGCGCTTGGGAGATAAGCGAGTTTTACTAGGCTAGTGGGGATGCATAGTCTTCATCTGCCTATATATAAGCGATAAGGATTCACCTTCTCACCTACGCCTTCTTCCTCCTTTGCTTATCCAACTCCGTGCACTCGAGCTCTAGCGCCCAAGTTCGCGCATCTCGCCTCGACCTTCTCCGACCATGTCCGGAGCGGGAGGTAAATGGTTGGCCTCCACCATTAAGGAGGAGCACATCACAAAGCTGCGCAATGCCGGATACCTTTCCGGCGACATCGCGCACCGGCTGCCCGATGAGGGGCAGCTCATCCCCACCCCCGGGCCCCATGAGAGGGTCGTTTTCCTCCCCCACTTCCTCCGCGGACTAGGCTTTCCACTTCACCCCTTTGTCCGGGGGTCATGTTCTACTACGGCCTGGATTTCCATGATCTGGCGCCGAACTTCATCCTCAACATCTCGGCATTTATCGTTGTGTGCGAGGCCTTCCTCTGCATCCAGCCCCACTTCGGCTTGTGGCTCAAGACCTTCAATGTCAAGCCGAAGGTAGTGAAGGGCACTCAAGCGGAGTGCGGAGGCGCCATGTTGGGCAAGATTCCCAACGTCCTTTGGTTCGAAGTGGCCTTCATGGAATCCGTCAAGGGGTGGCAGTCGGGGTGGTTCTATATCACCGAGCCGCGCGACCCTACGTGGGCGGCGGCCCCCGAGTTCAGATCTGGTATCCCTACGCAGCTCACCTCCTAGAAAGAGAAGGGCTTGCTGTGGGGTAATTCGAAGGAGCTGACGAGACTCCAAGCCTGTATCCAGAAGCTGGTGAACAAGAAGCTCAGGCTGGTTAACGTGGTCCAAGTCATGCTCGTCCGCCGGATTCTCCCATGCCAAGAACGGGCATTCAATTTGTGGGAGTTCGATCCGGAACAGCACCAGGCGTTGAGCGGGCTCTTCGACACAATGTATGAAGGCGCCTGGAGGGTGCTATTTAAGGGCGCCGAAGCCCCTGCATCCGCGACGGAAGATCGCGGATTCCACTCGCAGCGTCCCGCTGACGAGGTAAGTGATTCTACCCCTTTACGAGACACTTGTTGTTAATAGTTCGACCCTAAGCGGGTCTTAATCTCCCTTTTCCTTTGACAGGAATGGATGAAGAAGGCCGAGCAGCTCATCTGCCCGGCTCCCATGCCAGAAGACCCAGTGGACGCCCGTCTAGCGGGGCTGTTGGTTACGGCACCGCACGTGGTGCCGGAGAAGAAGGCCAGGAAGGTGGCCGCGGGTACTCGAAAGAGTTCCCGTTTTCAGGTGTCCGACGACTCCGAGGCGGATTCCTCCCCCGAGGATGAGGAGGAGGAAGAAGACTCTCTCCCAGAGGAGGGAGAGAGAAAGAGGAAGGCCTCCCCAACAGGGGAGGCTGAAGGGTCCAAGAGGGGGAGAACTATTCCCCCGGACAGCTCCGCCAACACCAACGCTGGCGAAGAAGAGTGGCCCTCAAGGGCCAGGCCTCAGGCGAGATCGTAAGTATCCGGATCCCTGAATGATCTACAATTTCTTTTTGTTCACATAGTGTCCTTCTAATGCCGCATACTGCCTGCAGTACGGCCGACGATGATCTCCCTGCTTCGTCGAGCGGGTCGTTGGCTGCTTCGGATGTGGGGATGTGGAATCCATTCCGACGGCCTCCACCCCTCGTGCCACTGAGGACGCCGAGGTGGGATCCCGAGAAGGGACCCATCAGGGGGAGCCTCCGGAGGCGCCGCAAGGCAGCCTCCTGGACTTTGCGCCGGACTCTACGCCGGAACCTGCAGTGGTTCCAGAGTCCGGCAGGCGGCCCCTTCGCAAGAAGGGCAAGACCATGACACCGGCGGCCTCCGTCCAACCGGAGGCGCCGGACAACTTGTTGGAGGCGCTCAAAGGCGCTGCCATCGAGGAAGAACACCACACTATCATGAGTGCGGTGATTCAGAAGGTTCAGCTCGCCAAGAGCGGGCTGACCGAAGCCTGCAGCAGCCTTCTAACAGGCTTTGAGGTAAGAAAAATTATGTAATGTAATACCGCATAGACAGTAGCCCCTGATGCTCAGTTCGGCGTTCGGAAAGAAAAGCCGGACTGAGGATCTAAAAAGATATACGCAGGGTTGCTAAAAAATATGTCAATATGGGTTTGCAGGCTGCGCTGCTGACCTCTGCCGCACTGACTGCGGAGGTCGGTGCATTGAAGCAGGATCTCGAGCGGTCCGAGCAAGAGCTCGGCCGTGCCAAGAAGCAGCTCGAGGACAAAGACGGTGAGTAACACCACTTTAATGATTTACCTTACAGAAAAGGATTTAGGTTGCAATAAAAATGACAAGGATAACGTGGGCACTGCAGGGGCCACTAACGAGGTGGCAACCCTGAAGGAGGCTGCGTCCGCGGCCGAACGCAATGCGGCCGCAGGACGGGCAGAGCGAGAGAAGCAGGAGGCGCGGGTGGCGGAAGTGCGGCAAGAGCTCCAGGCTCTCATGGAGAAGCATGAGAGTTTGGAGCGCGACTCAAAGACTCGAGAGTCCGAGCTTGCCTCGGCTCTCGAAAGTGACAAGTCCGCCAAGGCCGAGGCCCGTAAGGCCCTTCAGGAGGTTGAAGATGTAAAGAAGATAGCGGCGGGTAAGGCATTTTTCATACAAAGCAAGCATGTTAATGTAAACTACCTGACACTTACCCGATCGTAGCTCTCCAGGGGCGTTTGCAGATCTGCCGCGCAGTGTATCCGATGCCGCCGCATTCTACCGTGGCCAGGAGGGGAGCTCAACGGAGAAGGTCTTCTGGTCTCAGTACGCTGAGGCCGGCCATCCGGTGCCCCCTAGCGACCAGCTGAAGCAGCTGGTCGAGCTCCACAAGGCGGCTGAGGAGGCCATGAAGGGCCTCATAGTCCGGCTGTGGCCTGGACAAGCCATGCCTGGGAGCTACTTCGGCCTTGTGCGGCGGCTGGTGGATGCGTGCCCCTGGGTGGAGGTCGTCAAGCGCTCTGCCTGTATTGAAGGTGCTCGTCGGGCCCTTGCCTGCGTGAAGGTGCACTGCGGCAGGCTAGATGCGGAGAGGCTTCTTACTGACCCGCCGCCAGCGGGCAAGGGGTATCATACGCCCGAAATGTACTATAAGACTATCCTGAAGGGTGCCCTCAATATTGCGGATGAGTGCCCTAGAGATGTAGTTATTGAGTAAACTCGCTATGTATTATCCTGTGCGCTGAAAACTTTGTTCAGATGCGCTTAAGCAACGCTTGTTTAATTTAAAATATTACCTTCTGTGCGGCCATTTATAAAGTCTGAGAGATGGCAAGTCGTTGGCTTCAGCCCCCGAGCCGCAAGTGTTGGGGTGTTCGGGATAGACTTGAGCACTCTTGTTCCCATTTTTGGGTCCATCTAGGGAGGTGCTCAACACGACGAACAAGGCGACCGGACATATATTGCTTGAACACTCTCACTTAGCCATAGAATTCTATAATTTTAAATTTCGGCGAAGCCCCTAGTATTCGGAAGACCGAATTCAGGGCGCTATCCACGCCTTCGTCGAACATTATCCGGTACTTCACTCGAAGCGGCATGAGTCTTTAGGGACCCGAAAAGACCTCTCGAACAGCGACCAGTCTCTCGCCTTATCACGCCAGTCAGTTTTAGCTTTCTCCACTGAGGCGCTCGCCCAGCTCAACCGGGGCGCAATCGCAGTGGTTCTCCCAGTGCCACCTTAGCCGACAGAACGGAACGTAAGGCACCAAAACGTGGGAGCCGGGCAAACCCAACTATTGACCCAAGACATGATTCGGAGCCAATTCATATAATGCTATAAGTTCGGGGTGCCGCACTTGTGAAAGTGTTTGGACTTATCACACCATAATGCGGGGAACATAAGCCCCTGGTGTATTAGGCCGTACCAAAATATACGGGTGCAAGATGTCGTTAATGAACATATGTGTAAAGTAATGCGATAACGGGCAAAAATGCTGCATTATTTATTCAAGGAATTCTGCTATGAGTGCGGAAGGATACAAATAGTGCGGTAAGCAAGGGATTGGACTAAATAAACATGCCCCCCTCCAGGGGTGGGCCGCGGACTGGTGTATATAATCGAATTTAATGCTCGTAAAGGAGACCACCTGAGTGTTCGTCGCAGCCTTCTTCCCTCCCTGGCTGTTGCATCGTGAGTTCGGCGGGTTCGCCGCCGGACAGAGCCCCTGACGAACGGAGTCCTGTATATAAAAGAAAAAGAAAGAAAAAGGTGACACACTTATGAGCCCCTGGCGTGGTCGAGCCGCACTCTGGATCTGTTGTGGTCGTGCCCCTCCCCCTAGGCCCATGGTATCTCCAGAGCGTAATGATGTACGCGGAGGGTTGGTCCTGCAATCGAGGGCTGGGGTTGGGGACGCATTGCTACGCGTGCTCGGAACGTGCTAGGTGGTCTTGGTTGATGTTGCTCCGGGCACGTTTTGCCGTGTCCGGCCGTTTAACGGCCGGACTCGAAAATTGCCTTAAAAGGCTGCTTTGTACTTCTGCCGCGAGAGCCGCTGTATGTTCCTCTGTTCGGAGGGAGCGTTCCGTATTTCCATTGACCGTCATGACTCCACGAGGGCCTGGCATCTTGAGCTTGAGGTATGCGTAATGCGGCACCGCGTTGAACTTTGCAAACGCGGTTCGTCCGAGCAGAGCGTAATAGCCGCTGCGGAACGGTACTATGTTGAAGATTAACTCCTCGCTCCGGAAATTGTCCGGGGATCCGAAGACCACTTCCAGTGTGACTGAGCCTGTACAATTGGCCTCAACACCTGGTATGACACCTTTAAAGGTTGTCTTTGTAGGTTTAATCCTTGAGGGGTCTATGCCCATCTTGCGCACTGTATCCTGATAAAGCAGGTTCAGGCTACTGCCGCCGTCCATCAGGACTCTTGTGAGGTGAAATCCATCGACGATTGGGTCTAAAACCAATGCGGTGAATCCGCCATGGCGGATGCTGGTCGGATGGTCTCTTCGATCGAAAGTGATCGGACAAGACGACCATGCATTGAACTTCGGGGCGACTGGCTCCATCGCGTATACGTCCCTTAGTGCATGCTTCCGCTCCCTCTTGGGTATATGGGTTGCGTATATCATGTTTACCGTCCGCACTTGTTGGGGGAAACCCTTCTGTCCTCTACTGTTCGGCGGCCGGGTCTCTTCCTCGTCGTCGCTATGCAGCGCCTTGTCATTGTTTTCGGCAATTAACTTGCCTGCCTGCTTGAATACCCAACAGTCTCTGTTGGTGTGATTAGCTGGCTTTTCGGGGGTGCCATGTATCTGGCATAAGCGGTCGAGTATTCGGTCCAAATTGGACGGACCCGGAGTGGTTCTTTTGAATGGCTTCTTCTACTGACCGGGTTTAGAGCCTCGGAATCCGGCATTGACTGCCGTATCCTCTTTGTCGTCGCCGTTAATGCAGCCTTTATTTTTGTTTCGACGCGACCTGCCATTGTGGTCCTTAGTATCTGGACTGCCAGAATTTTTACTGAGGTTATTGCTGCGAGCTAGCCAGCTATCCTGTCCCGCACAGAAGCGGGTCATTAACGATGTGAGGGCTGCCATGGATTTCGGCTTTTCCTGTCCTAGGTGCCGGGCTAGCCACTCATCGCGGATGTTATGTTTGAAGGCTGCGAGGGCCTCTGCATCCGGACAGTCGATGATTTGATTTTTCTTTGTTAAGAACCGTGTCCAGAACTGTCTGCCCAATTCATTTGGCTGCTGAATTATGTGGCTTAGGTCATCGGCGTCTGGTGGCCGCACATATGTGCCTTGGAAGTTGTTGAGGAATGCGGCTTCCAGGTCCTCCCAACACCCCATTGACTCTGCGGGCAGGCTATTAAGCCAATACCGAGGTGGTCCTTTAAGCTTGAGTGGGAGGTATTTGATGGCGTGGAGATCGTCACCGCGGGCCATATGGATGTGAAGGAGATAATCTTCGATCCAAACCGCGGGGTCTGTCGTGCCATCGTAAGATTCAATGTTTACGGGTTTAAACCCTTCAGGGATTTGATGATCCATTACTTCGTCAGTGAAGCATAGCGGGTGTGCGGCGCCTCTGTATTGAGCAATATCACGACGTAGCTCGAGTGAGCGTTGTCTGCTATGTTCGGCCCGGCCGGAATTGTTGTATCCGGTGCGACGGTATTCGTCGTGGGTCGTGGGGCGCCCACGTGATCCGTAGATGGATCTGGATTGCCTTGCTTTGTCCTCCAATATATCTCGCAAGTTCGGCGCGTTCCCTCTTGGCTTCGTACTCTTGGAGCAATGCCGGGGTACGGTCTTGGTGGAGGGCCTAGATGCCTCTCTGTGCGCTGGTGATCGGTCGGCCACGAGGTGGTCGGTCGGTCGTATTGTGCGCTGGTGATGAAGGTATGTATGCTTCTTCCTCTAATGGGGGGAGCAACTTGCGTTTTAGGTAACTCTTGGAGGGACGTTCGAGTTCATACTCTTCGGCCGCGAGGACCTCAGTCCATCTGTCGGCCAGCAGGTCTTGATCAGCTTGAAGCTGCTGCTGCTTTTTCTTTAGGCTATTTGCCGTGGCGATAAGCCTGCGTTTAAAACGCTCTTGTTCGACGGGATCCTCTGGCACGATGAATTCGTCGTCGTTGAGGCTTGACTCGTCTCCGGAGGGAGGTATGTAATTATCATCCTCCACCTCTTCGTCTGCCTCTCTCTCGTGAGGGCTTCCTTCTGCCTCCTCCTGCGCTGAATCTTGCTGGAGGGGATTGTCTTCGGCGCTCTCTGGGGTGTTGTTATCCCCTGTGCCGGAATCTCCATTCTTGCTGTGGCGGGATTTAGAGCGGCGCCGCTGACGTCGGCGCTTGGGCTGTTTCTTTAGGGAATCTGCCTCCGCTGCTTCCTCGCCGTCCCCCTCTTTCGGGGTGTCCACCATGTATATGTCATATGACGAGGTGGTCTTCCAGTGCCCTGTAGGCACTGGTTCTTGATCTTCTTAGGCATCGTCGTCCATACCGTCGATGTCTTCGGAGTCATAGTCTAGCATGTCGGTTAGATCGTCGGCAGTGGCTACAAAGTGGGTGGTGGGTGGGCTCTGAATTTCTTCGTCGTCCGCATCCCAACCATCCTGTCCATAGTCCGGCTAGGTCTCTCCGGATAGAGAGAGATGTTTTAGCGAATTTAGGATGTCGCCAAAGGGCGAGTGTTGGAAGATGTCCGCGGTGGTGAACTCCATGACCGGCGCCCAATCAGGTTCGATTGGCAGGGGCGCGGGAGGTTCGGAGTCCGGCAGGGAGTCCGGCAGGGAGTCCGGCACCTCGGAGTTACGAGCTTTGCAGGGGACGAGGTTAGTGTTCGGCTCCATCGCCGTGGAAGTTGCAGCCCCCAAGGCGGTGTCCAACCACCGGTCCTCGATCTGGGCGATCGGTTCCGGACTGGGGGCCGGAGCGGATTCGTGTGCGGCCACCAAGGCACTGTCCGGCGGCAGAGCTAAATCATGCCCATCGTGACAGCGCGGCATGCTCGGCTGTGGCTCGAGTCCGTCGAAGATCAAGTCCCCGCGGTCATCGGCCGTGAAGTTTAGGCTTCTGAACCTGACCTGATGGCCAGGGGCGTAGCCTTCGATCTGCTCCAGATGGCCAAGTGAGTTGCCCCGTAGTGCGAAGCCGCCGAATACGAAGATCTGTCTGGGGAGAAAAGTCTCACCCTGGACAGCGTTGTTGATTGGAGAAGCCATCGAGCCTATCGGTGACGACACAGAGGAACTCTCAATGAAAGCACCAATGTCGGTGTCAAAACCGGCGGATCTCGGGTAGGGGGTCCCGAACTGTGCGTCTAGGCGGATGGTAACAGGAGACAAGGGACACGATGTTTTACCCAGGTTCGGGCCCTCTTGATGGAGGTAAAACCCTACGTCCTGCTTGATTAATATTGATGATGTGTATTACAAGAGTGGATCTACCACAAGATCAAGGAGGCTAAACCCTAGAAGCTACCCTATGGTATGATTGTTGTAATGGAGGTTATCTCCTATGGACTAAAGCCCTCCGGTTTATATAGACACCGGAGAGGGCTAGGGTTACACAGAGTCGGTTAAAATGGTAGGAGATCTACATATCCGTATTGCCAAGCTTGCCTTCCACGCCAAGGAAAGTCCCATCCGGACACGGGACGGAGTCTTCAATCTTGTATCTTCGTAGTCTTGGAGTCCGGCGGACGATGATAGTCCGGCTGTCCGGACACCCCCTAGTCCAGGACTCCCTCAGTAGGCCCCACATGGTTTGCCTCTTTTTTTAATTTAACATAATGCATCAAGTCACAATTTGTTTGTTCACCCGCGGTAGACGATCCTCCCTCCACCAAGTGGACAACCAGTACACGTGCCAAATCACCACGTGGGCTGCCTTTTTCGTATAGAAATGAGCTCCACCTTGTACCCGCGCGGGTGTGGTTGGGAAAGAGACGGGAGTACGTGCGCCGTGCATGCACCTCTTCCCTTCGTGCATGTCCCCCACCTACGTGGGTGTGCGTGAGAGATACAAACCGCGTTTGTGAGTTTTTTTGTTTTGTGGTGGGGTGGGGGTGGGGTGGGGGGTTGATTTCGTGAATTATTTGTGGGAATATGCGTCGATGACATCTCAAACAAAATTTTTCATGCAATGTGTGTGAAATGGAGGCCTATCCATATCATACATAAATGGTCGGGCAATCCACGAGAAGAGAGGGAGGGGTCATAGCTATCGATAGAGTCGAAGAGAGGATCAAGTACGGGTTGGTGCGAGATCGATGAAGAGAGCCATCGAAATTGTGTGTGTGTGTGCAAGTCAAAGATATAGGGCGATTGGCCTACCGGAATGTTACAGGGCACATGTCAAGTTTGTGTGTGGCAGGGAGACATGACTAGAGCGCTTAATGTATCAGTGTGTGTGGGGGGGGAGGGGGTGGGGGAGGGGTAGGCAGAGGCCTAACTGTAGAGGTAGAACGACTCGTATATGTGTTGAGAAGGAGAGACCCAGCTATGTCTTGAGGGAGATCGGTCGACATCCATACATAACTGAAGGACGGGAAATATGATGGGACAAAGAGAGAGAGAGAGAGAGAAGAGAGAGAGGGAGGGAGAGGGGTAGAGTGCTGGATGGGTGATGGAGTTGCTTCTCGGAGATGTTGGGAGAGGCCTACTAGACAAACTGAGGGTGGAACTACAATGTTATCAATAAGAGTGGGGATGTGTTTCTGTGTGTGCCTGTGCGTGATAGATCTGTCGGGACGCATCCATGGATGATGAAGGGGAACCATGTGTTTGGTAAGCAAACCTAACTAGATCGGTAGATCAATTGTTGTTTGTCGGAGGAAGGGAGAGACACAACTAATGAGGTAGATCGATCGATGTGTGGGTAAAAACGAGTTATAAGGACCTAGCTGGCTATATGTATAGCGAGAGATCGGTCGGTGTACATCCATTTGTTAGAGGCAAATAAGGCCCAGCGAGATGGATAGATAGAGAGAATGGAGCTAGGAGGTGGTGCGAGAGGCCCAACTACTAGCTAGATAGGGGGAGGAGTATGCGGTTGTGAGATCGATTAAAAGAGGGGTGAGAGTTTACACGTGTGTCCGACCATATGAGAGACATGAGGCAAGGACACATAAAGGAGGAGATTGAAGCTGTGTGTGTATGCTGTAGGCAGGCATCGCTGGAGAGGTTTATCGATCGGTGTGTGTCAGAAAGGAGTTGTGGAGACTCTGGGAGAACGACCTAAAGAAAAAAATGAATGTGCCCGGTGGATAGAATGCCGAGGGAGGGGGAGGGAGAGGAGGGCGTGGGCATGCACGAGAGAAAGTTAGTGGTAGCTACAAAGGTTAGAGGATTGTGTGGGTGTAAGAGACTAACAAAGATCATAATTTGATATGAAAGCGGATTCATATATCTGAATAGGAGATCATAGTGTTTTAAACATTGCATGCATGAATATAGCGGTGATACACGTGCTGTGCACATGTTATACCATAATGTGATAGTGCATGGCGTTTGCAACTCACAGCTAAATGCCGAACAATCTAAACCATACTATACATCAAACAATCTCACATTTTATTTGAATTTGTGATAATGTGCGGCGTTTGCATCTTACAACTAAATATCGAGCAATCTAAACAATACTATATATCAAACATTCTCACATTTTATTTGAATTTGTGGTAATGTGTGGTGTTTGCAACTCACATCTAAATACTTGTAGGCGTAGGGGGCGGGGCACCATACATAATGTGATAAACACATTATACATATGAGACATGGTTTACATTATGAAGATCTAGCTAGAGCTAGAAATGTAATGTGTTTTGAAATCAAAATAAAGTGGATTCAAAAAATCTAGTTCGAGTTCATATAGTACACATAGTTCATATGTAACTCGATACTGATCATGTGGTGTGCTGTGAAGATAATACACAAATGATGGTTTAACTTGACAATAATGATGATTGTAGATCTTATTAAAACAGAGAAACGAATTCAAATGCTTTGACTTCACAACAATCATTACTGTAGATCTTACTCAAATTTAGTTCATATTGAAGCGGTAGTATATACGTTTGGAATGCACTAAAATGTTCATTCGAGTAGTAGGTTGCATGCATTATACACGTAGCGAAATATTTTAATTGAACATAACATGAATTCAAAGTTTTGAATGACATTTGTAGTTCGCATTGATTTGGTACAGTACACGTTAGGCTTGTCCGGAAATTTCAACCCGCGCCTTGTTATCCCGAAATATTTAAGATATATCTTTGTCTCGTTGTGCTCCGACAACTCCTTCCATCTCAACCCGCGCCTTGCTATTCCAAAATTACAACGTGCAAAAACTCCCACCTCCTGTGAAATCCCGACACGCGAAATGCCCGTGGTACCCCTGAACCGAAAGAACCGCCCCAAATCAGTGGGGGGTACTTTCATAACTTACCCCACATTTCAGACAAGCGCGTCTCTAAGCCATGGTTCCCCACTGCCATCCTATCCGCCCACCCATTCATACACCGAGGCCGTGAAAACTCGCGATGAAACCCCACACCCTGCTCCATCCGCCACCCAGTCGGAGCTTCTTCCCCGATGATGTAGTCCACAACAACACCTCGACGTCCCTCATCCACCGTACCGGATGAGGATCCGTCATCGATCTCATCGTCCCGCCGGCTCAGCCACCCCATCCTCCACCTCCAAGGAGCTGCCCCGATGTTCCCCTCGTCTTTCGCGCCACCTCCATTCCTACACTGCCGTCTTCACCTGCACCACCGGAAGAGCATCATCATCACCGTTTCCTCGGATGAAGCTGCGGCCGAATCGGCGCCACCAAAGAGGTTGTACACTAATCGCCGCATTTTCTTCTTGATTCGATCTCACGGTGCTGCCGGCGCTCGGTCCCGAGCCGACACGGCGCAGCTCCATCCACGGCGGCGTTGCTGGCCACTTCCTCCACGGCGTCGCTCCCTCGGTGGAGACGTCCACATCAGTAGGAGTTGCTGCTGCTTTAGCTCTCGCTCGCGCTGCTGCTCTGCTCTTGCTCTCGGTCCCCTGCCTGGTCTGCTCTTGCTATTGCTCTTGCTCGTGCTGCTGCTCTCGCTCTTGCTCTTGCTTGCGATGCTGCTCCGATTTGGCTACACTTCAGTCGACTGAATCGACTTTTGGGTCAGTCGATTTCCAAGGGGTGGGCTCGCCGGGGTGAAGGAAGAACCAGCCGCAGTAGGGAGGGGGGCTTGCCGGAGAGCTACCCCACTATCTATCTTAGGGTTCAGGATGGGGGCGGTGGTTGCCGGCGGTGGCGGGGCATTGGCGGGGCGGTGGCGTTGGGATTTTTGGAGATATGCCCTAGAGGCAATCATGTATGATGATATTTCCTATGTGTTTATGAATAAAGATAGTCCTTGGACATTATAAATGATATGTATCAGCAAGTACGTGACTTGTTTGTGGGACTATGCATTGTATGATGACTGCCCTAAAAGGTCCCTAGTCGAAAGCATTGTGTGGACGCGCAGCCGACTAGACTAGCGTATGACACGGTCGATGGCTTGGTCTCACTAGCCATGGAGCATTGGATGCTAACCGGGTAATATGGACTTGGAAAGGTTTGTTTGGATTCGACGTAATAGGATCCGAGTCGAGATAAGGTCCGAGTCGGACAGACCCAACTATGAGACACAGTGATATGTCATCTGTGAGTCTCTAGTACAACATACGTTCTATGTCCTAAGACCTGAGCTGACGCATGTACTCGGGATGGTGACAAACTTGCTTTGGGCCGACCAAACGCCACTTCGTGACAGGGTAGTTACAAAGGTAGGTTTCGGGCTTGTCCAAACCCATGCTGCGAGACGTGGTCGACCAAGATGGGATTTGCCCCTCCGATCAGGAGAGACATACTCTAGGCCCCTCGTGTGATCCGACCAGGATAAGCATGGCCATGCGAAAGGGATTATGAGATAATCCGGTTTGTGGTCGGTATCACTGGAACGACAAAGAGGTCGGGCTAGCACAAGCATGACAGTCTCGCCTTGAGCCCGACAACATATATCGTGCGACAAAGGGAACAGAAGTGTGACATGTTATACAGGTTGGCCTAACCAGCTTCATAGTCTGCTTGATGGTCGGCATGCCGTGCTAGAGGCTGCTACCAACCGTGCAGGTCGGAGGTGATCCGAACTGCGACCAAGCCGCCTTGAACCTAAGGGATCGCGCTCTTAAGGGAAGGTACCTATGAGGTCGGTTCATAGGACACTGGTCAGATGTGATCCGAACTGGACTAGGAACATGATCGAGTAGACTTTGGGCTTTAGGGTCCGTGCGAGGCCCAAGTGTTGATCCTGCGACGGACGCCTATATAAAGTGGAGGTGCGGCACACTCATGCGGTTGATCGCTTCGGCGCTATCACTAGGGTTTGCATGTGTTGTGAATAGCCTCCTCCACTCGTCGCCGACTGTGTGATCGGACCTAGCAGTCCGCCGCATGGTGTTCCTCCTGCACGCGCAGATACCGTTAGAGGCGGTGCACTTGCGCCGCTCCGGGGAACTTGTACGTGGGATCGGACGACCGACTATTCGAGGGAGATCGGACGAGGAGGAGACGATCCACGCGGACGTTCTTACCCAACTCTTCTTCCGCTGCACGGCACTACGCGTCTAGTGGTAACGAAATGTGATCCATCTCCCGTAGCATGTTCTTGGTTGTTCTGCGCATAGGAAATTTAAATTTGCAGTCGACGCACCCTACCGCAGAGCCCAACAGGGATCGCCGGAGAAAAATCT
>NC_057810.1:257964014-257965375 GCF_018294505.1 Triticum aestivum
CCGGTGGTGGCTGGCGGCTCAGGGGGGGTGGAGGTTGAAGATGAACCGCAGGCCCTTGATTTCGTATCCAATGGCTGCAAAATCGACTGACCAGAGATGAAAAAGTCAGTCGACCGACGTGTAGCCTCACCTTCCTAGTGCGTTCAGTTTCGACAGCGAAATTCAGTTTCGACAGCAAAATTCAGTTTCGATAGTTAGGTTCAGTTTCGACAGTTAAGTTCAGAGATGAGCGGCTGATGTATTTTACATTTAGCACTTTGTGGTTATGTATTTTACGTCATGTATTGGAGATGCTATTAGAATTCCAAACAGGTTAATGTTGTTCGTTGTCTCTCTTGTCTTGCTTCAGCCTTGGCGTCGCTTAATATTACATGGTACTTTATCGTCCTGTTCACCGATTAGACTCTGAGTCAACTCCAAACTAATGGTCAAAATTGAGTTTTTAAATGGTTGTGGGGTACATATCGGGGCCGCTATCAATAGTATCTATCTACTATCTGGATAATCTCCGGTGTCTACTATGAGTTTCATGTTGGGTGGGAAACAAACAGTAAAGAAGCCATTATCTGTATTTATTAACTGAAGCCATTATATGCCTGCTATTATTGGTTTTGGGTCTATCCATAGGTTGCTACCATCACTCTGGATTTCTGCATGCACTCCTTATATAATCTCACTATGTTTTATTCCTATGCATGACAGTTATTGTAAACAATGGAACTGAACATGTAGAGCAAAAGAGACGAGCCTTGCGTCGCAATATAATTTCATGCAGACGTCGCTCCATGGTAGGCGCAAAGGCAGCCCCCCCTCCACGCATTTCGGATTGTAATCGAGAGGAAGATATCTGTTCTGAGGGGGATTCAGAAGGAGAAGATAACTCCTATTTACCCCCTGAGGTCTTCGCTCTAACTTGGCATGGTGATGTTGGTTATATCATGCATATGGTGTCTTGCATTGCTTACTTTATACATCAAATATGTCATCTGCTTAGTTTAGACATCCTTTGTGCGAATGCCATCTATTTAGTTTATTCATCATTTATGTGAATTATGCAATGCCACCTTGTTTAGCCAGGCATCATATATGTGAATTTTGCAATGCCATCCTGCTTAGCCAGTCATCTTATATGTAAATTATATCATGCCATCCTTTTTTTCATTACATATTACATTCGTCAACAATGTTAGTACATTCAACTGCTCTTCGTGTGCATCAGCCATTTGACACGGTGATGGCAAATTCTGGAGTGAAAACAAGGTCTTCTGAGCAGACTATGCTATCTGACAAAGTGCATATCTCGCTGGTTACGGATAGCTCCTCAGAGGAGGATTCAGAGAAAGATGACTAGTCCTATCCCC
>NC_057810.1:257965612-258009166 GCF_018294505.1 Triticum aestivum
CATATCGTGCGTATGGTGTCTTGCGTTGCTATGCCATTTGATTAGTTTAGACATGCTTTGTGTGAATGCCACCTGTTCAGTGTCTAATTACCATATATGTGAATTATGCATTGCCATCTTGTTGCAAGACATTATATATGTGAATTATACAATGCTATCTTGTTGCAAAGGCATTATATATGTGACTTATGCAATGCCATGCTGTTTAGCCAATCATCATGTATGTGAATTATATCATGCTATCATTTTTTTGTATTACGTGTTCCATTTGTCGACAACATTTTTATATTCAACTACTCTTCCTGTGCATCAGCCATTTGAAGCGGTGATGGAAGTATCTGGAGTGAAAACAAGGTATTTAGAGCAGACAATGCTATCTGCTGAAGCAGACATCTTGTGGCTACAGAGAGCTCCTCAGAGGAGGATTCAGAGATTGATGACCAGTCCTATTTTCCCCCTGAGGTCTATGTTCAAACTTGGCAGGGTTATATTACCCATGTCATGCATGTTGTCTTGCATTGCTTAGTTTTTACATCATATATAGATTGCCATCTGCTTACTTGCTTACTATATAAATCATATATTTGAATTATATCATGCCATCATGTTTACATAGTACATACACATCATCTATCTGAATTATGGCATGACAACCCATTTAATAAAGACATCATCATCCTGTTTAGTGTTTACAGTCATCATATTTAGAATTATCGCATTCTATTCATGAATGTATGTGAATTATGGCATGCCAACCTATTTAATAAACACATTATATTGTTATGTCATGTCATCCTGTTTACATAGTCTCATATTTTGAACTATGTCTTTCCATCTTTTTTAGTTATCCACCATAATGTGAAATTGTGTCATGCTATCCTGTTTAGTTAGCCATCATATATGTGAAATTGTGTCATGCTATCCTGTTTGGTTAGACAACATAAATATGAATTATTTCATGTCCTCTTTTATTCCCCACTATCCATTGCACCTGTCTATCATACAATGTCTATACTTTCAATTACTTTTCTTGTTTATCAGCCATTTGAATTGGAGAGCGTGATGGCAGTATCTAAGGGAGTAACAACACGGTCTTCAGAAAAGATACTGCTACCAGTTGATGCAGATAGAACCACGGTTGTACTTGCCCAAGGACCAGATCCACCACACATAACCCAGACTCTCGCAGATTGTACCCCTACCCAGTTGGACAGAGAACCAGCTACAGCCCTTCTAACCCCAACCCCGACAGATAGTAACCCAGTTCCAGTTGACACAGCACCGTCTCCACCACAGAGCACCCAAACACGAGAGGTTAGTAAGGGAACTGCAGTGCCCAAAGCACGAGGACCACCACTCTGAATCCCAACTCAATGCTTAAAGGAGAAGAAGATTTGTTCTCAGGTCAGGTTCTGTAGCTATGGTTCATACTCCTTTGCTCTTGCATTACTGTATTTACTCATACCAACTATTTTCAAAATTGAAGGATGGAATTGAAACTCCAATGGCGCAACAGGTATGTTTTAAACCTGTTTCTTTAACTGGTTTGTTGTTGTAACCTACTCTATGTTGATTTCAGTTTCAATTGAATAAACAGTTATGTTCTCATGTCATGCACATTACAAGTGTTGTTATTGCTCTATAGTTACCCACACTTATATTCTGTCTATTCTGCTTTGTCTTGAACAAATATTATTTGAACTGTGTCTCTATCTTGATTTTGCAACAAAAACTAGAATGATATAGACCATAAAGTGACCATGGCACATAGATATATGTTTGTTTCATGCTGTTATCCTGTCCACTTTACAACAGAACTCATTTACCAAAATGAGTTTCATATACAACATGGTAAACATGTGATGTGTCTGCTTGTTTCTCTTTTAGAATGCGGACAAAATATTGGAGAATAGTACCGCGTTATCCAATGGTAAAGGAAGTAATGCAGATAAGGTTCAAGATAGTGAGACATCCCTGTTGGTCTCCAAGAAAGCTGATAAAAACTATCTTGCCGACAGTGAGGGAACCCAAAAGTCCTATCTTGATGTAGTGTTCGAGTTACTGGCCACTACTGCTGGCACAAGCTCTTCGAACTCGCTGCCTGAATCAGTTCGTCTTCTTGAGTCTCAACTTCAAGTTGAAAGACATCGATCAGATGTGCTGCGACAGGAAGCTGAAGGACTGAGGAAGTCCCTGCAGAATTCGGATGCATATTTTCTACTGCAACAGCAAGCGCTGGAGGATTTAAGCGCCAAACAAGAGAAAGTTAATAAGCTTGCTAAGCATCTTGCTAGCATTATGGGTACCCAAGATATTGTTTCTTGAGATCTTCTAAAGTGGTTTCAGTTCTAGATTTTTTTTGCTGCGGCGTTTATTTGCGCTGGTCGTCAACTATGACAACCAGTGTATATGATATGCTGCTTTGTTCCCTATATTTGCACTGGTGGCAAACTTTGATGCCCAGTGGATGTAATATGTGTAACAACCGTGATATCCTAGCATAAGTTGCTTGCTTATTTATTTCCTTGTTGTCTTCTTTATTTGTTTGCTTGTAGTCAGTGCAGTTCTTTTTAAAACTAGGCCACAATAACCATGGGCTAATATTTACTATAGTGATACTGGGCCTCCTACGGGCCGTAGAAACAGTGGGACTTTTATGGGCCGTAGAAACAGTAGGCCTTCTACGGGCCGTAGAAACAATGGGCCTTCTACGGGCCGTAGAAACAATGGGCCTTCTACGGGCCGTAGAAACAATGGGCCTTATACGGGCCGTATGACCATAACGGGCAATCGTTAATAGGCCGTATTTGATGACGCTATGAAAACGGCCCAACGTATTAACGGACCACAAACGGGCCAATGTAACCACGGGCTGAATTTGGCCCACAAGCAGAAAATGACAGTAACAGGCCGTAAGTAAACGAATGCTGGAAATGAGCCCAAGAATAAATGGGCTCTGAGAAGGCCAAAAGATAACATTTGCTGGAAACAGCCCAACTGAATAACGGGCCCTTAATGGGTATAAAGTGATATACTGTTGATTACGGGCCAGTTTCACCATGGGCCGTTAGTGGGTGTAAAGTGATACACTGTTCATTGCGGGCCAGTTTCACCACGGGCCGTTAATAGGCCAAGGGTTACATAGGGCCTCATATGGGCCGAAAGACGTCATGGGCCATACATGGGCCAGAACTGAAAATGGGATGGAATCATATTGGATGGCCCAGATGACCCTACTGGGCCTAATTCAGATAGGGCGCAACGGGCCTTGGGTTAGCGGGCTGAAATGGGCTATATGCGAACAGGCCGTTAACAGGCTTTCCATGGGCCGGCCGGCCACCTTTTGACCAGGTCAAACGGGCTAGCCCTTTCACAGGAATGGGCCACTGTTGGGCCGTGCCACGTGTCGACGTATCATAGGCGCCTTCTGTCCAATGAGTGGATGACATCTGTCCCAACGGTGAGCCAACACGTGTTTCCTCCAGCCAATGATGATTTTACACGTGGAAAATCCCCATTGGTCGGGGCCGTTAATGGGTTATCGGATCCAAAACCCGACCCGATAGCTTAACAGCGTTCCGCTACGGTGGATGTCACGTGTCGGTCACCCTTGACGAAAGCAGTTCTGTGACGCACGATTTATCGTCATGGAAGTGGACACTTCCGTGATGATAATTTTGGTAATGTCATGGAACACTTCTATGACAGCACAGGTATGACTATCTTGATTCTGTCATAAATTTGTCATGGATGTACATGCATGACAAAAAACGCGACCTACTGTGACAAACACATATCATCATGGAAGTGTATTTTTTTCTAGTGTTGGAACGTGCTCATCTCCTCGAGGTCTCCATCAGGGATCTACAACCTCTTGATCACAACAGGCGAGATCAAGTTTAGACCGGCCCCGTCGTCAACCAGTATCTTCGTCACCTTGAGGTTGCGGATTGTTGGTGAAACCAACAATGGCAAGCACCAGACTGCATTAGTGCGGTCAGGATGGTCCTCGGTGTCAAAGATGAGCGGCGTGCTGGACCACTTCGGCGGCTTTCATACGTCGAGCGACGGCTCCACCGCTGTGATCTCAAGCGCCCACTGCTTGAGCTGGCGGTGGGATGTATGCAGCGAGGTGCCACCATCGACGCACATGGCTTCTGTGGCTTTCTGGAACTCGTGGTCGCTGGACTCATCAGGCTCGTCATGATCATCGTCTTCCTGCTTCTTGTCGCGGCCCTAGGCGGGCCTCTCCTGATGATTATTTTTGCCACGGCGGCCTCCTTGGCTGCCATGCTTCTTGCCGGATCGCTCGGCACCCTCTTGGCCCTTCTCCTTGTCCCGACGCTCATACTCGGCTTTCTGCTTCTCAGCGAGCAGCTCCACTTGCCGGTAGTTCTGGAGGTCATGGCCCTTGGTGCAGTGGATCTTGCAATACTGCTTGTCGGAGACCCCTGGCTTATCGGCAGCCGCCAAGGCCCGGCAAGCAACACACCCGGCAACCTCCTTGCCGGGGTCACTCGCCTTGGGTTTCTTGGTGGCGCCGGTATCGTCGGACCCCTCGACGGCAAGCGCGGTCTTGCCCTTGCGCTTCCTGTTACGGCGTCAGCCCTTCTTCATTGGGGTGGCGGCATCATCCTTGGAGTCGGTTTTCGTGCCGGCGTCTTCTCCGGGGTACTTCCTTCCCTCTTCAGCGCGAGCGCACCGATCGGCCAGAACATAAAGTTCGGCCAAATCCTTGACCTTGTTCATTGCCAGCTCCTCACGCATCTTACGATTGTGCACATTCTGATGGAATTAACTGATCACGGTGGCACGATGAACGTCGGGGATGTTGTACTGCACTCGGCTGAACCTTTTGATGTACTTGCGCAAGTTTTCACCTTCCTTCTGGGGGATGATATGCAAATCACTCGACTGGCCATGAGCTTGGTGGCCTCCGGTAAAGGCGCCAACAAACTCATGACACAGTTCCGCCCAAGAAGAAATGGAGTCCACAGGCAAGTACATCAACCATGACGTAACATTGGGCTTGAGTGCCAACGGAAAGTAATTGGCAAGCACCTTATCATCGCGGGCCCCAGCAGCTTGCATCGCGATTGTGTAGATGTTGAGGAATTCCGATGGGTGAGTCTTGTCGTTGTACTTCTCGCCAATGTCGGGCTTGAACATGCGGTGGGAGGGCCAATGGAACTGCCGCAGCTCACGGGTGAAGGCCGGACAACCCACCTCGTAGGGTAGGCCATCGTAGCCTCTGAGTGCTGGGTGGTCTGTAGTGGGCCATGCCCGCCTGTCCGATTGGTGGCGCGCGTCACGCCAGCACTCGATGGTGGTTCGAGCGTCTTCATGAGCTCACTCGCTTCATGGATATATCATCACGAGCGTCGTCGCGACGGACCGACACCCGCGATGGCTGGCTCGGAGGAGGGGACTGCACCGTGGCCGCATCGCCTCCGGCCCGACCTCCGCTAGCATGCGGGGGATCGACGGAGCAACGGCCTACGGGTCTCGCCATCCGCAACTCATCGTTGTTAGTGATGCCGACGAGGCTCCGGACGGTGGCCCTCCATTCGTCAAGCTTGTCCGCAGCGGGAGGAAAGTTGAGGAGCAGTTGCGCGCGTGCTAGGGCTTCCACTGGCGTGGGCGGCGGTGAAAGCTGTGTGGACTGCGATGCAGTTCGACTTCTAACTGTGTTAGAAGGAGCCCCATCAGGGCCCCGCAGTTGTCCGCCACCTCCGCCAGCACCTCGACGCGCATGCCGGCCCTCCTCATCATGTAAAGGGCGCATGGGACTCTTCCCAGGGTGGCGCCCAGGGTCACCAGCAGGGCGGCGCTGCTCATCACGCATGACCTGATAAGAACGCGCCGCGGGTGGCGGTGTTGGTGTCTTGGAGGTCGCCGCGCCACCGTCTGGCGGCACAACGACGCCCCTAGAGGGCCCCGCACCGCCTGCGGGGGGCCCGACTCCATCTCTGGAGCCCGCGACGCGTGGCTCGTCGCCTGGCGCACGAACGACGCCACTCACCAGACCTGGACTTCTAGGGTGATGTCGATGTTCACGGGCCGCACCATGGGTTCTCTCCGCGATTGGCCCGCTACTGGTCCGCACCGGTACTGGCAGTCTGGTCCAGGATGATCCGATCATCATGGTCGTCTTTTTCTTAGGAGACATGGCGATGTAGAACTGCTGGGCCAACTACAAGACCATATGCTCACAATTGCGCCCCCTACCTAGTGCGCCAAAGATGTCGGTGGGAAACGACACCTATGGGATCATGAGGATCCCTACTGCGGTTGCGGGGCGCGGGGTTGTGAGAAGAACAGGATCAGTAACCAGCACAAGGATCGTTTACCCAGGTTCAGGCCACGAGGAACGCGTAAAACCCTAGTCCTGCTTTGGTGGATGTAGTGAGTGTTCTTGAGCTCTTGAACTAGCTACGGTGGCTGCATGGTTCCAAAGAGCCGAATCCCCCTCCAGTACGCCATGGGCCTCCTTTTATAGTCGAAAGGGGCTGCCACAATGGCACGCAGGAGGTGGAAAGGCCTATAGTGCTATGAGCTTATCGCTCGTATTAGAGGACAAGGTGCATTTAATGCGTAGCTTAGGTGTCCTCTTGCTTTATTGGGGACGGGAGCGAGGCCCGTCCCGTCCGTCACCGCTCCTCCTTGCTTTGACACGCGCCCTGGACAGCGATGCATGCGGCGCTATGTAGGGAGGCAAGCAGCTGAGGTGGCGAGTTGGTGGAGCCTTCACGAAGATCTGCATGCCGCCATGCAGGCGTGTGCTGAGTTGCCCGGAAGCTGCATGTTGCGACATAGGCGCCTGCCCACCTGGTTGGGCTGGCAGCTGCATGCGAACGGCGGTGGAGACTTGGTTGGTGCAGGCCTGGCAGTGGCCCCACTCACGCCCTTGGCAAGGGTCTTGCCGGGTGGCCCGGCAAGGGTCTTGCTGTGGCGCGCTATCGTCCCCTGCAAGGATCTTGTCGGGGGTCTTGTGGGTTTCCTCAGCATGGATCTTGTCGAGGATCGTTGCCTCCCAATTCTCATCTGATATTGTATATTCTTTGTCTTCACAAAGATCTGCATGCCACCACGGAGGTGCCTCCCGAGCCCTGCCCAACGTAGTTGATGGTGTTGGAGACCGTGGGTTCGAGGGTGGCTCACTCCGCTGGTGTGGGAGAGCCGCCCGGCAAGGGTCTTTCCGGGGCTGCTCAGGCTGCCCCGGCATGGGTCTTGCCGGGGAAACCTACTTCGTCCATCTGCTCTTTGTGGTCTCGGTCTCCGGCGTTGTGCTGATTGTTCTTGAGGCTTAGACTCCTCCCTTTTGCCCCGCTAAGTGTGGCTTCGGCGTGTGGCTCTGACTGCCCGTGCACAAGTAAAGGGGTACAAAGGAGTGCCCCTACTTTAGTACACCGACATCATCAATTACCCAAAAGGGGGAGATTGTAACTGTATCTAGTGCCCCTTAGCGATTTTGGTGCATTGAAGACTTATAGGTTAAGGGACTAATATGTTTGTGAGTTTACACGGGCTCTATAAGTCGATGAGGAGTTTGATATTTACAATGAAAGTCGACCCCTAAAAATGAATGTCTTTAGCTGGAGACTTTGGTTCTCCTGAAGACTTTGAAAGTGATGAAATTGGTGTGACCTTGAAGACTTGGATATTCATGCGAGGATTATGAAGCGTGAAGCCTTTTGTTTTTGTAGTTTCATCTTCTCTTTTCGAGTCATAGGAAACACCGTACTGTTAAAGGGGGTCGAGGTAATACTAAGGAAATTGATTTCCAAGCGATGCTCATCTCAAAATCCTACACTTGCCCAATCGTTTCGAGTGAAGCCATTGGAAATCTCATATCAGTTCAGTCAATTTCTTCAGTGACAGAGACGAAGATCTTCTGGTCTCTGAGGAATTTGTTCTGACTGAGGAGTTTTGAATTCGCCAGTGCGGATTGCCTACACAGTGAGGAACATGATAGCCCTAAGGAATTCGAACCTCAAATCCGACCGTTGCTATGCTACGAGCCAACTGTCCAAAATATCCTACCACCTAACGGTCATATCATTGAAGGGCATTTTTGTCTTATCAAGTCGGATTGCAACCTAGGCTATAAATAGCCGCCCCCTACAACCACTAGCTGGTTGGCTGCTCCGAGAGAAACTGACACTTGGCAATTGAGAGCATCCCATCCTCCAAGGACTTTGAGCAAAAATCATCAAGTGAGGAAAACCCAAATCCCAAACCCAAACACCTACAAACCCAAAGTGATTGAGCATCACTGAAGAGATTGTTCCTGTGTGGAACCGATGCTTGTTACCTTTGAGGACTATGTATCCTCCAGACGGTTAGGCGTCATGGTCTGAGCATCCAAGAGGAATTGTGGATCGCCGAGTGACCAAGTCTGTGAAGGTTTGGAAGTCACCTGTGAAGACTTACCATGAGTGTTGGGCGAGGTCTGTGTGATCTTAGCTCAAGGATAATACAGTGAGGACTGTGTGTCCGGGACTGTGTGTCCTCGAGTTTAAATACTCAGCCGCTCCAACCAGACGTACGACTATCACAGTAGTTGGAACTGGTCTACCAAATCATTGTCTTCACCAAGCCTACTAGTTCTATATCCTCAACCCTTTCATTTCCTCATTCATATGTTGATGAACCTGATCATTACTGTTTGAAGACTTTGACTGAAGACTTATTCTATTTCCTCAATCCAACTTCTTCAGTCATATTGTCTTTAGCCTGCTTATCCAGTATTTACAATTTATGTACTTTGTGTTTGTTTTTCATTTCATCATGATGACTATGCTATTGCTCTGTTATGCTTATACATGAGTACTTATTCCGCTGCTAGTTGTTCGTGACTTAGGAATTTCCTCACCCTGAAATTCCTCAGTGACGAATTTGTAAAAATTGCCTATTCACCCTCCCTCTAGTCGACTTAACGTAATTTCACTTTCTTGCACCCTGGCCGCTGTACGTAAGTGTACATGCTACATGCGCGCCTCTACTACGACACATGCGCGTCTACATCGACCAGTATGTACATACACGTTTGCGACCGAAATGACAACGCTACATATGCTTCGACCACGTGGGTCCCGACTGTCAGCCACTTCCTTTCGTGCGAAGATGTAGCTGGTGGGTCCCAGCAGTCAGGGGGGCGAATCATTTTTTTGCACGTAATATGGATGCACTTCCTTATGTGCGAAGATGTAGCTGGTGGGTCCCAACAGTCAAGGGGGAAACGTTTTTTTCGCAAAATACTGTGGCCCGTCCGGTGGGTCCCTGCTGTCAGGTGGAGGAATAATTATTTTGCACGTAATAAGGAGGCACTTCCTTGCGGCCGCCATGGACCCAACTATCAGCCTCTCCACGTACAGTACTCTTCTGATGGAAGTCGTTCCTTGACCACATTGACCATGCCACGCCGAGAGCACCAGGACGGTGGATGACGGCAAGGCCTAGGAAGGGGACGATGCGAAGCCGGGGAAGACGCGGCAGTGGAAGCCCGCGCGGACAGGAGTACGATGGTTCACTGGTTCAGCTGTGGTGTGAGGCTGTCGTTGCCGCAGGTCCTGGCCAGCGGGGGGAATAGTAGGGGGCGGTGAGGCCTCCACGGCAGCACAGCTGGCCACGAGAGGCAGGAGCATGCGGCACGACCGGCGCTACTTGGGCGGTTGGAGCAAAAAGACCAGAGGTTGAAGAAGCACTACAGCTGTTGGATGGACATCGCACGGTCACTAGAGCTAGAATCGTTCATATTGACTAAGTTGACAAAGCCCTCTGTCCCCGTCAACTTAGTAGGTCCACAAGTCAGCCTCCCACCAAGGTGGGTCCCAGCTAGCAGGGGGAATATTCCTTTTTTGTGCGTAATAAGGAGGCACTTCCGGTGGGTCCGAGCTGATAGCGGGGGGAATGTTTTTTCGTGAAATATAGAGGCCCTTCCGGTGGGTCCCAGCTGTCAGGTGGAGGAATCATTATTTTGCGTGTAATAAGGAGAAATGTCCTTGTGTGGGCCCCTACCGTCAGCCTCTTTCGATGGTTGTTGTTTGTTGACCATGTTGACCTCGCCACGCCGAGAGCACAAATGCGGTGGACGAGGGCGAGGCCCAGGAAGGGCACCATCCAGAGCCGGCGAAGCCACCACAGCGGATGCCCACGCTGAGGGGAGTACAAGCGCTGACTGGTCGGCTGTAGGGTGAGGCTGAGGTCACCGGAAAATAACAAGATGTGTGGGTGGTTAGAGGGATGGCCTGGCAGCAGCACAGCCAACCACGGGAGGAGGGAGCAGGCAGTCCCGACGGCGCTGGTTTGGGCGGTTGGAGCAGGAAGATCAGAGATTGAAGAAGCACGGCAGCCATTGGATGGACATCCAACAGTCGCTGCTCTGTGTTGACTAAGTTGACAAAGCCTTGCATACGCATCAAAAAAATTAGGATGGTGTCATCGTCAACCTAGTCGGCCCAGAAGTCAGCCTCCAATCTATGGAAAATAGCATATAGCCCATTAGCCATTATTTTCAATAATTTGCAGCCCATTTGCTAATTCTTAAGGATATTTGAAGCCCATATTCTTTTTATTAGCATTACAGACCATATATTTTGGGCACCACTAAAAAATTCAACGAAATTTTGCATATTTCGGTGGGGTCCGAACTCTTTTAATCATGAAATTTTGAGTCACATTAAAATACTTTTCAAAAATTATATCGAAATAAAATTCAAAAAACAATTCTCCGCAAAAAAATGAATGAAATTTAGAATCTTAACTAGCAAGATGCCCGTTCGTTGCACGGAACATGAAGATGCATTTGTATGAGTAGTTTATCTTGTGGGAGAAAAGATGATATTTTAATGTAATTTCCAGTTGGCTTTGGTTTTTATAAGAGTAGGGAGTAGAGAAATCCTGAAAAAATGATATTTTAATGCAATTGCCGGTTGGCTTTGGTTTAAAAATTTACAGCCCATTTCATACAACTTATAACCCATTTTCTGGGGAAGCCCATTTCTTACTACTTACTTCCCTCCTCGTCTTCAAAGATTTGCATGCCAGCAGGGCTGAGAAAAGCAAGTAGGCCTCGGTTTTCGTATCCTCCAAAAAAAAGAACTGGGCTAGCCATTTTCAGAAAGAAAAAATATATCAACTGGGCTCGCCATGTGCTTAAGTAAAATCGTAAGCATGGGCTAGACGGGCCACAGCCCCCGCACAGCGCGCAGTTGAACTCCGTCTCTGAAACTAAAAAACAACTAGGCGAGTTGTTGGGTCCCTGGTGTTATCCGCTCATTGTGTAATTTTCTCGTTTATTGGCAACATTGACAATGGCATGGGACCTAGTTGTCAAACAATTAGGAGGAAGTATTCTTTTTGGCTTGTAATAACGAGGCACCTGCTTGCAAAATGCCATGACCCTGGTGGGTCCCTACTATCAGCCTCTCCACATACAGTCATCTCCTGATTCCTCTTGGTTGTTGACCATGTTGACAACGCCAGACGGCGGCGGGCACAGCGAGCGAACCAAGGCGGAGAACGACGGCGAGGCCTCGGACGGGAACGAACAGCAGTCGTGGAAGATGCGGCAGTGTATAGTGGCAGGTGGAGGGGTGTACAAGGGCAACAACATGCAACTCAAGCATACAAATCTCTACTCCTAATGGACGAATTGGTTGAATAGTCCCCCCCCCACTTTCAACCGGTTTAATTTCAACTGGTTTATTTTCAACCGGTTTTGTCCCATCAAATTACCCCCACCCCACGCCCACCCACCGAACCCCGCCCACCCACCGAACCCCATCAACAGCGCCCTGCCGCCGATCAGGATCGCCCTGACGCCGATCCCCATACCCCATACCCCGCCGACGATCCCCATACCCGCGGCAGATCAGATCTGCGCACTCCACAGCGCCGCCGCCGCGGAACGACTCGACACGTTTCTGGATCGCTGGCAGTTTCAGGATCGCCCTGACGCCGATCCCCATACCCCATACCCCGCAGCCGATCCCCATACCCGCGGCAGATCAGATCTGCGCACTCCACAGCGCCGCCGCCGCGGAACGACTCGACAGGGCCGCCGCCGCGCGGAACGTGCGATCAGCGACGTTGTACAGTTTCAACCCCCAGGTATGTTTACGTGTACAGATCATGAAGGTCCTGATGGACTCGTGTTCAAACTAAAACTGCACTTCATTTTCCACCTCCGCCGCCGGCCGCTGCACTGCAAATCATCCATACAAGTGTCTCTAGCATCACTCTGTGGTCACAGGAGAGCTCTGATTGTCAGATCCCACCACTACTCAAAAGTTCTCTAGAGGAACAAGGGATGAAAGATCACATGAGTAGTAGTTCTGTCAAAAAATCCTCTCTAGCATTGCTAAGGTTCAACAGTAAGAAATCTTACAGAACAAGCAAAAAGAAGAGCCATGGGTATTTCTCTGTTGGATTGTGAAATCCTTTTGACCGAAAAACATACAAACATGCATCAAGCTATTCCTAGTGACACCCGCATAGTACAAAGCCTTTAGCTAACTGTAAAAAGGGAAAAACAACATGAGTAGAGACTAGAAAATTAGTGTTACCTAAGATAGATACATGCATCAAAGCTATTTACTGTGACACATACACATTAAAAACCCAGTAAGCTCCCTGTAAAACTGGGAGCAGCAAACAACTTAAAAGGCAAAGATCAAAATTACTATAGCCCTGCAGGATAATTACAGTTCTTATTGCTATGTAAATAATAAAGAAGATGCACTATAAAAACACAACAGTAGTTTAGTATGGAGCAGCAAACAACTTGAAAACTATGGTTCAAAATTACTGTAGTTTTGCATTAGAATTACAGTTCTTGTTGCACTGTAAATAACACAGAAGATGCACTGTAGACAAACAACAGTAGTTTAGTATCCAGCAGCAAACAGACATGGTTCAAAATTACTATAGCTTTGCAGAAAAACTACATTTTGTGGCCTAAAAAAATACAAGAAAATGCAAAGTAGCAAGGTCTGTTCGACATGTCTTTCTATTTTCATATATATAGCAAGACTAATAAATCTGTAACAACCTGCCCTTATGGACTGAATTTCTGTACAGTGGGAAAGGGCCTTTAGTACTGTTGGTATTTCACGTGATCTGCTTGCAGAGTCAGTTTACAAGTTTTTGTGTGATACCTGAGTCTGTTGGACGTGTCTTTTTTTAATAGTTACATATGGGGACTCCACACAGCAAGCCAGCGGAACAGACGACTTCATCACATGTACCTCCAGGTATATGTTCACCTATAAATTGTGCTACACAAGTCAAACATGTATATGTTCAACTACATATGTGTTACAGGCCCGATGGAGGGGACAAGTGTTGACGACTCTAACGAAGGGATTATACCCGTAGCCGATGATGTTGACAAAATTTACCAATGTAGTCCAGGTATAAGGTTTACTTTTATCCTTCTTAGTTGGAAAATCATACCTAAAAGACTTGGGCACAACCGATTCTAATGTATCAACATCTTTATTTCTAGGAGTCCATATTACTCCCTCCGAACGGATGATACTTGAGACTGATGGTGATAGCACATATGATACTCCAGGTATATAACTACCTCCTTGTATGTGTTCAGCTACATATTTTGTTATACATGCCAAACACCATCACAGGAGATGTTGCAGGCCCGATGGAGGGACATCTTGGTGACGATTCTAATGAAGGGGTTATACCTGGAGCCGACGATGTTCACAAGAATTACCCAGGTAGTCCAGGTATTAAGGCTGTGCATATATACTGAGATTGCTTTTATGCTTTTTATGTCATAAATCATACATAACAGACTTGGGCAGAACCCCTTCTAAAAGATCAAGCGTGTGACTTGTAGGAGTCCATATTATTCACTCGGACAGGATGATACTTGAACAGGCCGATTGTGAAAGTACATATGATCATCAACCTTCCCATCTGATTTCGGGTAAGTATTATGTTGCCGAAAGGTTAAGACCATGTGCCTACAACTTTGCCTTGTTTCGGTCCAATATATTGTTATGCTAGCATGCAACATGACAGTTGGCAAGAGAGGCCGCATAATGTTCCACGCCATCCTCAAAGTGATATCAATAATGCAGATCAACCATCCTCTGTGGACCTTGACGAAAAAAGAGAGTTGAAAAAATCTCGGAGGCGAGCTGCTTATAGAAAGAAAAAAGAGGAGGCTACCGTCAAGCAACAAGATGAAAATCTGTCTGCCCTTACGATATCAGGTAAGAATGCTTTATGGGAAGGCACTGCGATGATATTATATATACTAACTCCATTCCAGAGTATAATGTTAAGATCATTTCACATGCAGATATGCGGTATGTGGGTGGGTTACCTCTCGGTGATATCACTAATGTGTGTCAACCAACCACGGTGGACGATGACGATAAAAAAGAGCAACTAAAGTCTCGGAGAAGAGCTGCTTATCGAAAGAAAAAAGAGGAGGCAGATAGCAAGCAAAAAGTTGAAAATCTGACAGCCATTACGATATCAGGTATGGATGTTTATGTTTCAGCAATATGATTACCGTATGTATACTTTCTTAGTGAATAATGTAGGTGACATATGTTTCCGAGACCCCAACCCCACGAATAATTGACCAAGAAAGTGAATAAAAATAATTGACCAATAGTTGACCATTGTGTTATCATACAATTCCTGATCATTTAGGTTCAATTCGATATATGGCAGACATAGGACTTTAGAATACATACAGACTTTATGTATGGACACGGAGGGATTCTATAAAAAATAAACCCTAGATAAATAAGTAGCTTCAACCAGCCCTGTTACCTCTCGGTGAACAATGAAGACCCTAAACCCTCCGGGCAGATATGCAAAATGTTCCCCTGTTACCTCTTGATGATACCAACCCAACTACATCCAGCTATACATCATTGTTGAACCTGACCGTGCAGATATATAAATTAAGTGTTTGTGTAGTACATGAAATCTTCTTGAACAATGAAGACCCTAAACCCTTCGTGCAGATATGCAAAATGTGACCCTGCTACCTCTCGGTGATATCATTAATGGGTGTCAACCAATCTCGGTGGACCTTGACGAGAAAAAAGATCAAATGAAGGCTCGGAGGAGAGCTGCTTATCGAAAGAAAAAAGAGGAGGCAGCCAGCAAGAATCTAGATGAAAAACAGCCTGATAAAGAACACAAGGGTGACTTAACAGACGAGCAAATTGAGCAGAGAAACGCGCGGAGGCGAGCAAGTTATCGGAAAAAAGTGGGTGACGGAGTGATCGATCTTCGAGAAAAAAATCAGAAGTTGCAAGAATGGCGCGTGCAACACCCTAAAACCATGACTGAGGATGAAAGGGGGGAGTCAAGTGCAAAGAGAAAGGCAAAGTATGCTGCAAAGAAAAACACTCCGTGTGCTGAATCGATCGCAATGCCACGTCCAGATCTAACTAGCACATTGTCCAACCCTCACACACATTGTCCGACTCTCACACTTTCAGCCCTCACGCAACAATTCGACAGTGAACTAATATATCATGCTCCTACGGTCAATGCGGCCCCCACATACATTTGCAACACCGAAACCGATGGTACATATCCTATCAACCATCATCTTCCATCATGTAATCATTCATGAGATATAAATAATGATGTATAGTGTTGTAGGTGCATACCTAAGCAGAACCTTCGGTGATGGTGTTGTACATGGAGACCGCAGCGAAATCAATGTGTGCCTACAAAATGCCGACCAGCAAACCAGTGATCCGGTAGCAATAGCGGATAACAGAGTGGACGAGCAGAGTCATGAGTCCAGAGCAACGCCTGGGAGGGGAGAGCGAGCTTGCAAGGGTGGTATGGTGGCAAAGAAGCGTCAACAGAAAATTGGCAAGGAAAAAAAAAGTACGCATGTACCGCATGGTGAGAGGAATGTTCTGCGCGATCGGCGTAATGAAAGGTTTGCAGGTAGGGTGATGACCCCAACCGTCAGGTCCATCTCCATACCGAAAATGAGCTCAACTGGACAACCTACCATAGTGGAACCACACGGTGCCTCGACCTCATCTAGCACGCCAGAGTACACGATCAGAAGTGAAGGTAACACTCCCATCCTTACTCTCCTTGCGTCCCTTGAGACTGAACCCTCATTTATTGGTTTCGTGCCTGAGCAGACGACATGGACGCTTACCTTACTCATCTCATGAATGATAATGTCAACCCTGATAGCCTCTTTGACGATGAGTATTACCTGTTTGCTGGTGAAGGTATGTACACCCACTTGAGCAACATCCACCAGTTTGAAATATCACACTAATTATAAACCTTGTTTGCAGGCCCAGATACTGATGACATGGAGCACGACGAATTGGAAGATCAAGTCACAATACCTGTGTCGACCATGATCCATTGGACTATGTCTACTCAAACCTCCCTGACCACACACACATCCTGAAGCACGCCGCAAATTGTGATCACTGCAAGGCCAAGAAGTTTGTGTCTGAGGCCCCGGGATTCTGCTGTCGCAGTGGGCAGATCGAGCTGAAGCAACCGGAGCCCATCCCGGAGCTAATGAGGCTTTGGTCTAGCATGGATGCGGACTCAAGGCATTTTCGGGAGAACATACGGTTCTTCAACGGCCACTTCTCGTTCACAACCCTTGGTGTCAGCCTTGATGAAAGCTACACAAACATGAAGTGTGGGGTGTACACGTTCCGGGCGCACGGCACCATCTACCACAACGTTCATTCCTTCGGTCCAACATCACGTCCAGATCATCTTCAGTTGTACTTCTACGACGACGACCCAGGCCTAACCCATCGCAAGGCTGCCACCGAGCAATTAGACCAAGATGTCGTGAGAAAGTTAGTGCACATACTCAGGGAAAACCCGTACTCCCAGCAGTTTAGGAGTTTGGGTGCGCACAAGGACAACCTCGACGATTACAGGATAGACCTCAACACTGACCAGAGACTAGACCAACGTAAGTATAATAGACCTTTGTCATCTGAGGTCGCTACAATTTGGGTGGAGGGCACTGACCTAGCAAAGAGGTTCGATCATAGGATTACACTTTGTGGGAATGACAACCAGAGGCACAATATACATGTGACAGCTAGCTCATATGACCCTCTCTCTTACCCACTCTTCTACCCAAGGGGGGAGCTCGGTTGGCACCCGAAACTTCCTAAACGTGATGTACCTTGGCCGGTTGTGCAACAACCAAGAGATAGAGGTGATGATGATGATGATGATGATGATGCAGGTAAGCCTTATGCGTATTCTGTTGTTTACATGAATTGTATACTTCTCATATGAATCCTAATGTCTGCGTTACTCATCCATGTGCAGAGGGGAATAGCAGGTTATGCGTCTCAGTGAGAGACTACTACTGTTACATGCTCCAGACACGACCTGGGATATTCAATCCCATACTCTGTGGAGCACGATTGCTCCAGCAATGGGGGGTGGACATGTACATCAAATTTGAGAGTTGTAGGTTGAAATGGTACAGGAAGAACCAGACAAAGATCCGTGCCGACCTGTATAAAGGAGTTGTTGATGCAATTACATCCGGGGAGACCCGTGCAAGCGCTGTTGGAGTAAGGATAGTGCTACCTGGAACGTACCCAGGTGGCGACCGCGACATGAAGCGGAGGCATATGGATGCCATGGCAATTGTCCATACCTACGGGAAGCCTGACATCTTCTTGACCATGACCTGCAACCCTAACTGGGAAGAGATAACAAATGAGTTGTTTCCTGGTCAGACAGCGCAAGACCGACCTGATCTTGTGGCTCGTGTGTTCCATGGGAAGCTAGAGGCTATGAAAGAGATGTTGTTCAAGCAGCATATCCTGGGTGTTGTTGTTTGTAGTCGAGTTCCAAAAGAGGGGCCTCCCCCACGCACACTTTTTGTTGATCATGGATTCTGCCTATAAGCTTGTCGTTCCGGAGCAGTACGACCGACTCATTTCTGCCGAGCTCCCTGACAAGCAAAAGTATCCTGAACTCCACACCTTGGTGGTGAAACATATGATGCATGGACCATGTGGTGCTCTCAACCCCAAAAATGTGTGCATGCAACAGAACGAGTGCAAGTGCAGATACCCGCGGCCGTTCAATGAAAACACGGCACAAGGCAAGGACTCATACCCTGTTTATCGTCGTCGAGATAATGGTCGGCAAGCTAAGGTCCGGGGTAAAATGTTGGACAACAGATGGGTTGTGCCGTATAATCCTTACCTTCTGCAGATGTTCAATTGCCACATCAATGTTGAGGTTTGCTCCAGCATAAAGGCCGTCAAATACCTATACAAGTACATATACAAGGGCCATGATAGGGCTTCTTTCAGCATCGACCAGCCCGACGCTGATGGTAACATTGATGAGATCAAAAGATACATAGACGCGAGGTGGGTTACTCCTCCAGAGGCGATGTGGAGGATATTTGGCTTCCCCTTGTGTGCCAATGACCCGCCTGTCCTATAGTTGCCTCTTCATCTCCTGAATATGCACAGGGTGGCATTCAATGAGCAAGCTCACTTGACCGACGTTGTCGCCTCTGAGAAAGCTTCCAAATCCATGTTGACAGAGTATTTCAAAGCTAACCAAAACCACCCGTGGGCTAGGAATATATTGTACAAGGATTTTCCTGGAAGGTTCACATGGCAGAAGGGTAAGAAGTATTGGAAAGAGCGGGTGAAGCATTATCAGATAGGTCGAATTGTGTCTGCCAATCCTGCCGAGGGGGAGCGATATTATCTGCGTGTCCTGCTAAACCATGTTGCTGGCAAGACATCCTATGAGGATCTTCTCACCGTGGACGGTAGGCTATGCGGGAGCTTTAGAGAGGCTGCCGAAAGGTTGGGACTCATCAAGGCAGATAACACGCTCGACGACTGTCTTACCGAGGCAGAGCAGTGGGCGATGCCTTGTTCGCTTAGGAGGCTCTTTGCAACAATTTTGGTGCACTGTGAGCCAGGCGACGTGCGTGGTTTATGGGATAGGCACTTCGAGCCTATGTCTGATGACTATCGGCGATCACACACATGCCCGATTGAGGTGGAACAGATGGTGTTGCTTGACATTAGGGGTATGTTGCAGTCCATGGGCAAAGACATATCTGATTTCGCTCTTCCATGCATTGACGATGCGTTCGACCCAACCGAGGGCGAGGCCAGAGAAGTGATCGAGGAATCCAACGTCGATTTTGACATCAACGACACTAAATTGGCTTCATTGCTAAACTTGGAGCAGAGGGCTGCATACGACGAGATACTAGCTTCTGTTGAACGCGGTGATGGGGGTGTGTTCTTTGTTGATGGACCGGGAGGTACAGGGAAGACCTTCCTGTACAGGGCACTGCTCGCCAAGGTTCGAAGCGAGGGAAACATCGCTATCGCTACCGCGACGTCAAGCGTCGCCGCTTCTATCATGCCTGGAGGCAGGACTGCCCACTCGAGGTTCAAGATCCCATTGAGCTGCGACGATGGCGTCTCATGCACCTTCACGAAACAGAGTGGTACTGCCAAGCTACTGAGGATGGCCTCATTGATACTATGGGACGAGGCCACCATGACTAAGCGACAGGCGGTCGAGGCACTGGACAACAGCATGCGTGACATCACGGGAAGACGTGACCGACCCTTTGGAGGAAAAACTGTTGTGTTTGGCGGGGACTTCAGGCAGGTGCTTCCGGTCGTCAGGAGGGGGTCCCGGGGTCAGATAATCGATGCAACCCTTCGAAGTTCACACCTCTGGAAGGGTATGCGCCAGCTAAGGCTTGTCACCAACATGAGGGCTCATAATGACACCTGGTTTGCGGATTACTAGCTAAGGGTAGGCAATGGCACCGAGGAAGTTGACGAACAAGGAAACATACGACTCCCTAAAGATATTTGTGTGCCGTCTACAGGCGAGGGTGATGACCTGGAGAAGCTGATTGACCATGTGTTTCCGAGACTAGATGACAACATGACCGATCCGAATTACATGACTTCACGCGCAATTCTCTCCACCACGAACGACAACGTCGACAAGATAAACATACGCATGGTAGAGCGTTTTCGGGGAGAAGAAGTAATCTACCATAGCTTTGACAGTGCAGAGGACGACCCATATGGCTACTATGCTCCCGAGTTCCTTAATGGATTGACTCCCAACGGTCTGCCTCCGCATGCACTCAAACTGAAGCTCAACTGCCCTGTCATACTTCTGAGGAACATTGATCCGGCTAATGGTCTGTGTAACGGGACGAGGCTTGTGGTGCGAGGTTTCCAGAGGAACGCCATCGACGCAGAAATCGTGATTGGACAGCACGCGGGTAGGAGGGTTTTCCTTCCTCGAATACCCCTATGCCCGTCTGACAACGACATGTTTCCATTCAAGTTCAAGAGGAAGCAATTTCTTGTAAGGCTTAGCTTTGCTATGACGATTAACAAGGCTCAAGGACAGACGATTCCGATCGTTGGCGTGTACCTACCTAATCCGGTGTTCTCTCATGGTCAACTCTATGTCGCATTGTCTCGAGCCACCACGAAGAGAAACATAAAGATCCTCATTGAGAAGGAGAAAGAGAAGGAGAATGGCAAGAAGCAAAGCAGTAAACCAAAGAAGCGAAAAAGACCTGCCTTGTCCTTACAGACCTCGATGAAGAACATCGTCTATAAGGAAGTCCTTACAGGCTGAGGTCCGCTCTTATATATGACAGGGATTTACTCTTATGCTACATATAATTTGGTGCTCTTCGGTGTTCTTGTACAGATCTCTATCTTTCGATGTTACCAATTGAACTTTATTATGTTTATACTACAAGTCATATAATAATAATATTGCCTCGAATTTGAGACTTTGCAAGTTGCGAAATTTTACAGTATGTGCCATTATTTTTCGTTTTGCTGGTTTGCTTATGTATATTATTATTTTGTTGTTTTGTAATCAATCATCTACTACATCTAAACTCGGCTTTGTTTTCCTACACAAATATAGCACACTGCCTGGGTCACTCTGTTGTTGTAAAACTAGACTCCATTGGAGTGTTCTACATGAGAGAAATATTTATGATGCGGCCCCAAAGCAGGCACAGGCATTGTTATTTATTTATTTTTACTATGTTATTTATTTCCCTTAAGCAGAACAACTCTGGTTGCTTGATCATGACCGGAGACTATCTTTGGTATTAGAACTACAGTTACACCAATGGGTTATTTGCATCTCAAGTTAAATTAGTCACTGTTAATCAACAATGAAATGTGGC
Organism: Triticum aestivum; assembly: GCF_018294505.1. Taxonomy (NCBI): domain Eukaryota; kingdom Viridiplantae; phylum Streptophyta; class Magnoliopsida; order Poales; family Poaceae; genus Triticum; species Triticum aestivum. Next base: position 257,986,857 of record NC_057810.1, read on the forward strand.
CGTTGGTTCTTCGATAATTGATGGTACAGATGAGCAAAGCAGCAATTATATACCACACTGGATTAATGGTACAGGTGGTGAAAGCAGCAATGATATACCACACTGGATTGATGTTACAGATTGGACCCAAATACCTCCCTGAATTTTTTTCCAAAGGGTACGATACTGGACCACCACACAATATCGAAACTACATCTTTATATTATTTATCATATGTGGAGGTCTCTGTATAGTCTCTTATTTCCCCCTAATTGAATTTTATAATCCTTACTTTTCAATACATATCTGGACATTGGTGGGACAGAATGTAAACATAAAAAATATATAATTGTTGAGATTAATATGCACCTTTATTACATCCAGGGACAGGGTCTTGGAGAATTTTCATCCGCTTGGTTATTTTCTCACGCCGTGCCCGTCAAAAAAAAGTAGACTTTCAGCGACCAGATTTGTAGCTTCTATAATGGGGAGTGTGAATGTGTATCCATGGGGTGTATAAGAATACGCAAATTCAAAAAGAATACATTCAGAATAGTCAAAACTGAAAATTGTGCATTGAAATGACCCTTTCTGCAAGGCTATGGCTGTCAGTTGCTTGACCCCTTCTTGCCCTCACATGGATGAAACCTTGCTTTTGTGGTGGAGGATTTTGATCAACAGCCTTAGTAGCATTTCTTGAATCAGCTTCAGCATCTTTTCTGAAACTACCACTCTCATCATTGGATTTATGTGCCTTGAAACACTTTGCTTCTATATCAGTCTGCACATTAAGATTCTAGTGAATTAGCGATTAGGACAGACGGGAGAAAGAACAATGATCACTTGCTCTCTGCATAAGCTGTGCTGTGGGCATTTTTCAGTATTACTAGAATATAACAAAAATATTGTAAACCACCTTCTGGCCTGCCAAGTGAAACAACTATTAAACTGTCAATCGGCACATCACAGCTTTTATAAGGGGAACAAAAATGGCACCACTAAAATCAAATATCACATATGAGAATAATGATAGCTTGAAGACCATCGCGAATATGATGCCTGCTAAAATATCACAGTAGGTTGTCATGTTTATACTCAATCTATACTGTACTCACTGCATGATTTATACTCCCTCTTCAGTTATAAAAAAACACAGTACTCTGTATTCCCGAGTAGTCTCATTGGAAACAATAATATTACACGAAAATATCACAAATATATTAACTTTGATCTCTGTTACTAATTAGGAAGAAGGTCATTTCTACTGAAACCACAATGACAATGTCAATACACTGCAAATGCCAGTGAACCTGTAATCCCAGTCCACGTCGTCGGATGAGTGGAGGAAGGGGATGGGAGGGGGCGGCGGTGGGAGAGAGGGAGCCGGTTGTGCTTGCATCTGATCGCCGTCGGTGTGGACTGGCCGTAGTAGGCGTGGACGGGGACGCCGGCGTGGGCGCGCACGAAGTGCTCAGGGCGGTCAGCGCATACCGCCTCCGATTGCCGTCGGCTGTGTGCTCGAAGAAGACGCCGCAGGAGGCGAGCAGGCGGAGGAGACGCTCAAGGACGGACGGGTCCGGGTGGCCTGTTGGGAGCAACTCCGCGGCCGAGGGAGAGGAGTGGACTGGCCGCTGCCTAATCTCTCGATCTGCCACTTCTCTTTTCTGATGAGAACAGGGGAGGGGATGAGAGGGCGCGGCAGTGGGAGGTGAGGACGGAGGCCGGCAGCTGCGGGGGCGAGGGCGGAGGCCGGCGACCAGCGGGGGTGAGGGCGGAGGCCGGCGGCCGGCGGGGATGCGGGGAAGAGGAGGGCGACACGGGCATGGGAGTGGATGACGTTCAGAGAGTGGACTGGCTGTGGAGTCAGTGGAGTAGCCACAGGGGGTGGCCAGGGTGGTCCATGGACCACCCTGTGATGCGGCCCATTACCTCGCTACAATATGTGAAAAAAGAGTTGGGTTAAGGCCCAAATCCAACAAGTCACGAACATGACCACGTCTGCACGATCAGATCGTTCGTTTCCTCTCCTTTTTACTACCTCTGTGCGTAATTAGGGGTCGCGGAAATGGATGAAAATGGATGTATTTATAGTTAAAAAATATCTACATACATCTATTTCTCCAACAAATATTTCCGAACGGAGAGAGTAGCTCGTACAATCCTTTGAATTTTTTTCTCGTCGCACGCTGAACCGCTGGAAGACTCGAACCGACGCAGGGCGACACAAGATTGGCCAATCTCAAAGATACAGAAGCCCTAGCATCCAGCAAGGCGGTGATCGCCGACCGGTGAGCCGGCGACCCGCGGCCAGCTGGCCGGCGGCACTAACAAGACGCAAGGCGGAGGTAGACTATGCACCAGAGCCCGGAGGCAGCACACAACGCCGCATCGGTTAAGGAAGGAGCTCCACTTCTCCACGGACTTCACATCTCTTCTAATTCGAAGTATGATTTCCAAATCCCTTAGGTAAAATATAATTTCACCTTTATAGTTTGAACAAGTTTAGCCGTGAGTGCAAACTTTAAAGTTTTTCGCAACTTGGATTTGATAAGTTGAGCTCAATGATTACATGAGTTCATTTGAACTGACAATTGGTAAACTGAAATTCCTTTTATTGTATAATTGTTGCAAAATGAAGAGAACGAAGATATTGCATCACATACATTAAGTGATATGCTTTCTTCAGAGTAAATGAGAATGTTATAATCAAGACTTCCCCGACAAATAAGGTGTGTTATTTTCTTTTGGGCAAATTTAGGACCTAAACCATGATTTTTCATGTGCTTTGCAAGACCCTATTAATATGTGCTTTTGGCAAATCATATACCAGTATGTGGATATTTTGCATTCGTGGTACAAAAAAATTATGTCCATTGGACCATCCTGACCTAAAATCCTAGCTATGCCACTGTGTGGAGGGATAATCCTCAGCTCCGTCGCCGCCTGCCAACAGCTTCTCGAGGAAAATTCTGGAGCGCTCGATGCCTTTTTTTAGATAGCTTGCCAGACATGGTTTTTAGTTGAATCATCACTTTATATGTATATATTGTCAATTTGCCATTTTTAGTGGACTTCAATTTTTATACATTTGTGATCGTGTTATATTATCTCTACCTGTGAAATTTAGCATACATTATATTTATATAACTTCACCAAGATATTTCAGAAGCCCGTGGCAACGCACGGGTATTCTACTAGTGGTACAAAAAGCCCAAGGTTTAATTGTTCATAAAAATTTTAGACAAAACCCAGATTGACACATGGCAGTAACATCTAATCCAACCACTCTTTTTTGTAGTCACAAACAAATGGATCGGTCTAATCCATAAAATCAACATCCTGAGCAAAACAAATTTATTTCAGGATGACTAAAACTTGTTGTAAATAGAAGACGAGCATGTTTAGAAGCCCATTTGTCCAGCTGAAACTTCTCTTTTTGCTGCTCAACGTGTCCGTCCGTGAGAAATATCTTGCGGTAAAAACTAAGCCTCATGGACAACAGTAACCTCGCATTCAACAGGAAGAATGTGACAAAGCTTCTGTTTGACTGGTTGGATGCATATCCTTCCATCATTATTGTCCTCAAACGAATGTCATGAGAATTGAGAAAATCCTGGTGCTTATTACACCACCGATTGGTTATATGTTTTGCTCCATGTGGTTGTGCCTAAGTAGACATAAAGATTGAAAACAGTTAAGGTCTGAAAAAGGAGTATGTCGAAAGAACGACAGCTGAACAGTTAATTCTAGTACAATATATACGGGCTTTCAATGTGCATGAAATCATCACCTCTCTATATAAATTCTCCAGAGATCGAAAGCATCGCAGCAAGCCAATAATTATGTTCAGGTCAAACTAAACATTCTGATATATATGATCTTGACAGAATCCAGCAGCATTGATAGGCTATCAATGGACGAACTCTTCATTAAGCATATAACATAATATTAGTACCCAAAGTGTACTCCAAGATGATATAAAACTTATGCGCACAAATGAAAATGCAGGTTATGTATATAAATGTGTAAATGATAATATACGGTACCTGAAAAAGTGAGGAGCCAAACACCAACTCCTTGTGATCATTAAACAGGTCATGAATTACACCCAAGGTCTCCAGTTTGGGCATAGAGACAACAGTTATTTGTGAAGGTTTATAACAATTATCAAGGAGCAGCCTTTGAAGTGAAGGGGCATCTTCAATGATGAGCTGATATCCTTCAAAACAAATTCCAATGCTTTTAAGGTGAGGCGAATTTATTTGGAGACAACTGATATGGATTTCTATTCCCAAAACAATCAGCAAGCACTCCAGGGCAGGGCAACTGGAGTGGATGATGTTGTGCAGTGAGGCCTCCGACAGATAAACCACCACAAGCGAAGTTTTTTTAGCAGTGGGAGTCGAAGCATTTGTACCAGATCGTCTGGTAGATGGCACCGGGCGAAGGTGGCGGTGTGGAGAGAGGAGGAAAACCGCGAGATGGACAACGGTGGTGTGGGCACAAATTCTTGGTGTGTTCATGGTATGAAACTTTTGTGGTAATGGTACAACTCAAACTGCTGGAGTTTTGTGAATTCAGGGGATGTCAGCCAAGCGTCCACCGTGCCGGGTATGGACAGCAGGTAGTGTATCCGGATGCAGAGGCATTGAACGGGGCCCTGCTGGTGAAAGGAGACGATGGCTCTGAGGAGATCAAATTCAAGAAGGATAGATATTTGATGACAGTCGAGATTGAGGGGCGCAGTGCGCCATAGAGGGCGCCACTGAGTTGAGATGACTTGTGTGCGGCAGCAATCCTTGGTGGGGAGAAGCGAGATGATCTCCACAAGGATGACGTCCGGGAGATCGCTGATGCGGTCCACCGGAGATTCTATCGGTTCCTCAGATCCGGGTGGGGTGGGGGCTCGCTGCTTCTCCCCATGCTACCGGGTGCGGGATCTATAACCTGCGTCGCCGCTGGTGGGAGCCTCATCTTCTTGGCTTTGGGGCCCGCTGACTCCATTTTACTTGTGGGCGTCGCGCCGAGCTCACCGGTTTGAGTAGAGTAGCCAGAGACGAGCCTAGTGGCAGTGCGAGTGGGGAAGAAGGAGGGCTGGGGATTTCTGTAGGAGTGGAAGAAGACGAGCATGCGTTTTCTGTACGAGTGAGGAAGAAGGTGAGCGGGGGTTTTCTGGATGAGTGAGAAAGATTAGGGAGCAGGGGGGATTGGGGGGAGACGGAAGTGGGAGAGCGAGTTGTTCGTGTTTATAAGGCCCGCTGCACTAACTACTCGCTTTTCCCCAAGAATCGCTCTCTTCTTTTGCGTTGCTCCATTGGAGCTAGCGCATGGACTTGGCTGACTGGCCATGCATGCAGGATGCATGTGCTCGCCGGCCACTGCATGCGCCTGGTTTGTTACTAGGCCTATTTAATAGGGTGGTTATGGAGTAAATTAAGGAGATTTATTTTCTCTGTGTGCATCTTCTTGGTCTTAGCAATTGGCTCATGGGCCTAATAAACCCGGACAGAGGGAGTATAGGTGGAAGCGAGGAGGAAGGAGGGTTTTTCTGGGATCGCCCCCTCTTCAAGAAATATGGGCTTCTCCTCGCAAAAAACAAAAACAAATGGGCTTTAAGATGGATAGGCTTTTGTATCGGCCCAGTCGGCTGCCCGTTTTTGTACTGGAGGGCCTTGTGCTAGAGGCAACATGAGACACTCTCCAGCTTATTGCCCATTCAAAAGAAAAAAAGAGATGCCTCCACCTCATGGCTACTCATCGGTAACCTTTTTCAACTTGGCATCCACCAAATTAGAGGATGCGGTACTGGATGCAGACACTCACATTAAACTAAGCTTCAGAAGATACGATATGCATACAAACATTCAGAAGAACAAAAGTTCAGCATGTTTATGCATCTCAATGATTCACCATACTATAACCAATACAAAGTTGTGAGAAGGTGTGGAAATATATAAAATGGGTCGATGATTCTTTGAGCAAAGGGCCTCCCTGCGCACACATTAATTTCCTGGGCATGCTTGTTTCTTCTCAATGTTGCGAGCACTTTGAGCATGTTGGCAACTCCACAGCTAGCTAGCTGCCTCATCTTGCAATTGATGCTGACACATTTGCAGCAAACACATGAGGCAATAGGGATGACTCAACATGAGTCCATATTGTGCAGTTCCCCTGAAATCATCTTCATTGTACTGAATCTCAAAAGATAGGAAAACAATAGCTATACTTAAACGGTGTTGCAAAACAGTAGCACATATCAATAGCTCGTCATGACAAAACACGATCATCTGGACGAAGGGGATACTGACCTGCTTGAGGAAGATTATATATAATTTCATAAGTCCTTGGTTGATTTCCACCTTCGGCTGCACTTCTTGTTTTCTCCTCCACACATGACAAGATCGTTCTGCACTGCAATTAGCAAGTCAACGTATGAATAAGCTTATTTCATCTTGCGGTGGTCATTGTACCTAGTTACGAATGTAGGAATACCTTGAGCACCATGAGGTTAGCTGACAGCAGGTAGATGCAGCCATATAAATTTTGTGCAGTGCTACCAAAATTGAGGTTTGTATCCCTTCCCGTTATGAGAATTCTTCTTGAAGTTGGTAGAATGTGACGGCTTGTTCTTTGCATCAAACTTGCCTTTCCCCTGAGATTTGTTCTTGTTGTTTTGGGGCTGGTTGGGCTGGAAGTTCTTCTCGTGTACCATGTGGGCACTAGAAGCTCCCTCAATGACCCGAGCACGTGTGTATTTTGCTATCGCCTTCTCTTCAAAATCAAGAGTGTTAATGAGATCCAAACAGAAAACTCATGTCTCTTGTTTTTCAGAGAAGTAGCAAAATCGTTCCACGAAGGTGGAAGCTTGGCAATGATGGTCCCAGCAACAAATTTGTCCGGCAATATACACTTAAAGTACTCAAGTTCCTTAGAGAGTGATTGTATCTCATGAGTCTATTAAACAACAAAGCGCTCGTCAGTCATCTTGTAGTCACATAATTGCTCCATGACGTACAACTCATTGCCAGCGCCCGAGGCCCCAAACGTGGCTTCAAGCGCAGCCCACATGTCTTTGCCGCTGTCAAACGACATATATGAATCCACAATGAAATCGTCAAGAACACTCAGCAGGGCACCTTTGAAGAGGGTATTCATGTTCTCAAAAGCTTCCTACTGTGTAGGATTAAGATCGCCCTCAGGCTTACCCTTAGTGGAGGCATAGCAGTACATGATCTGAAACCAATATACTGCTCTTGTGCGCCGCCTTTTATATTGCACCCCCTTAAAAGTAGGCGAGTTCAAATGCAGCAAAACCACTCGGAGTAAATTGCCTATAATCAGGTTTTTGGATTGGATTGTTGAATATATGAGAAATTTACTATGAGATTTAATCCGAATCAGCATAGATAGATCATGACGACAATTCAAACATCAAAGTAGTGATGCGGACTAAACCAGGAGGACAAAATCACATACTATACAAGGGGAGCAGAACCGCTGTGGCTGATGGTGTCACTCATGTCGTTGATGAAGAGGTTACCGAGGTCAGGGAAGAAGGCTGTCGTTGAGGAAGTCATCGCTAGCAGCAGTCATAGGAGTGTGCTCCCCAAAAACCTGATCGCCCCGCTCCCGTACAGGATCACGAAAGGCGGGGTTAGGAGGACTATTGTCCCTTCTCGCGGTGCATGCCAGAAGGAGGGCTCGGGAAGAATTGCATGGCGGCGCTAAGATCTGGAACAGTGCGAAACCATATGATACAGCGGCGGCTAGGATAGAGCATGTCAGGTCGGTCGTGCGAGTAAGACCAAGTATAATAGTAGGCCTTTGGCCCCCAAATTCCACGTCCAAGTCAATAATAGCCCCACCAAGGTTTGTCTAAAAAAACAAAGTAATTAAGGCGTCCGTTAGTGCCTTTAGTATAAATACTATATCATTAATAATGGCCCCACCTTTTGTCTCACAAAGTATGTGGGGCTCCTCCTACAACCGGCTACAAGTTTACAACCCGCTTCTCTTCTCTCTCCTCTTCTCTCTCCTTCAACTAAGCACAAATACTATACTTAAATCCTTATAGCCTGCTTATGTCATCTAATTGTAGTACTTGCTCTAAAGTTACTCTCCACTGTGTAGTCTAAAATGTCGGGCGTGCAGCGGGCGGTGCCCTCGGTCACCGCGCTGCTTCAACGGCGGACGCAGTGAGAGGTCGCGTCGCCCTGACTTGCCATCAATGTGGAGCGGCGGGCTCAGCTGGCGCCAGGAGATAAGCACGCGCGGGAGGGGGAGGGTTTTTTGTTGGGCCAAGAAGGTGAGAAGCCAACTTGGGATCGATCCGGACGGGGAAATATCATGTGCACCATACTCACTAGTAGTTTCATGCATATGACACTAGTCTATGTTACTACTCCCTCCTTTCCAGTTTATAGAGATGTTGAGAGTAATATAGTAATATGTTACAGTATAAGTTACTCACCACTATGACCAGCCTTGGCCTCTCCCAGTGCTCCACCATGTATAGCTGCTAAGCCTGCCACGTAGGCATAAAATATGATGTGGCAAGTTAATTAAGAAGAGAGAGACTAGTTTAGTGACCGCAGGAAGAAACAGTGGAAAGACAGTTTTGAGTCTATAGCTAATTAAATGAAGCAAGCTTAGCAACAACAAACTAAGCACCAATGCATTGGAGACATGAGTTACTAAGCCATTTAATGCACTTAGCACCTCATCTAAGCACATCTAAGAACTTAGCACTTAGCACCCCCTTCACCGTGGACTTTGACGGTGTACGTCACCTTGTGTCTCATAATTTTCCTCGTCATCATCTAAGTCCTAGAAGATCTCACCCACATCATCATTAGGCATGCAGCCACCTAGATAGACAACGTGCGCAGAAGGAGTAGAGGCGATTGTGGACGCACCATGTCATGGGCACTCCGTAAGTGCTCGTGTGCATGCAGCGTGCGTGTTTTTCCATCGGTGCTAGCTCTAAGGCCGAGGTTGCGGTCGTCTTCGTCTCCGACTAGTCATTGGCCAATGACGGCAAAGAGGTGCTGCAAGAGATGCGTAGGCGCCGTTGTGTGCGAGCTTCACTGTAGCACGATGAACCGGACGTCGCCGCAGATGGCACACGCCTCCATGCAGCTGAGTGTGTGCGCATGCATGTGTTATTCTTTTTTTTTGCGGGGGACATGCATGTGTTATTCACGTGCATTCTGTGGCGGAGTGTGTGTGCATGCATGTGTTGTGTACGTGCGTTGTGTGCTCCATGTTGTGCGCATATGTGCATGAGTTGGATTGGATGGAGTTAGTGTGTTGGCGTGTGTACTTGCGTGGCTTGTTGTGACATGTACATGCGTGGCTTGTTGCGTGGTTATCAATATAAACTATAAAACATATTCAACTTAGCATCCTGATGTGTCGTCTCTAGTGGTTAGCGAAGAGTTCATGTTCTTTTATTTGTTTATAGGTGGGAAGGCGGCAAAAAACTGGGGAAAACGCACAAGGTTCCTTGCAGATGCTCCACCGCGAGGTTCCTTGCTCCTTCTCGGTCGTCAGGAATCTATGTTCTTCAACTCTTATTTTATGTGAGATTTGTTCATCCTTTTTCTAACACGCAAAACATCTAGCATCAAGGTGCACGTGTCATGCAAGAAAATGGAGATAATCAGATAAGCATTGCGCAAGTGAGTCATGCACTTCGATGGCACCTACTATGCAATATTTTTTCTCCTTGATGGCACGTGAATAGTGCATGTACTCAACGACGGAGCACGGGATGGTAGACATGACATGGTCAGCCCTTTTTTGGAGAGAGTACGTACGAAATAACTTTGATGTGCCCGTCAACGCGTACAAGGACGAGAAGCTTGCTTACTACGCCTTCTCCCTCGCCAACGCGTGCGTGGTGGCTCGCAACACGAGAGAAATTTTTGCTTACAAGCGGTGGACGTGCAGCAGTTCATTTGGTGTCAGATTGCCAGAAGTACTACTATAGAACCATCGACTTCCGGAAGAGGAGAAGAGCCAAGCGCAAGGTCACCTACTAACCTTAGGCTAGGCATAGTGGGAGTAGCATAAGTAGGGGTACCTCCTTTTTTTTATTCTAGAAACAACCACACGCGAATATTGGATGGTAGCAGCACAACAACTGAATCAAAAATCGAAACCAACCAATGAACTACTACTACTGGTGAGCGTTTGCTAGTACGTATCATGTACTCCGTCTGTCCATGTATATACTAGAAAACTCTCACCATTAGTAGTAGTTCATTGGTTGGTTTCAATTTTTGATTCAGTTGTTGTGCTGCTACCGTCCAATATTCGTGTGCGGTTGTTTCTAGAGTAAAAAAGGAGGTACTAGTACTTACTGTGGGAAAGGTGAAGTTATGGTTGATTCGCCCGAGCAACTTATTACTCTGGGAATATGGGAGTACCAGCGGATTCAAGGAACAGAGAAATGATGGTTGCTTCGTCCGAGCAACTTACTGTGGTGAAGGTGGGGCTCTGTGATTTGACTGCTCACTAGTCATTACTACTGCGGTGCAACAACTGGGGTGAATCTTACCCTACAGTTGTGCACTCAATATTGCTGCATGGCAGGTGGAGCCAGATGAAGGATGTTCCACATGTCAGCGAAATGATGTTGAATTGTTTCTGGCCTTGCTATCAATCCTTCAGGATTTGTTTATATGTACACATAATTTTAATGAAATTGTACTGTGATGCTATGAAGGTTTCAACTTTGGTTTCTGCAGGAAAAAAATGGGTTTCAACTTAGGATTCATGTGTCTTGCCTCAAGATTATCTCGTTACAACATTCCATCAAATACAAATGAAACTACCATGGCTGCTAATGCATCTCAATGGTTTGCAGATCAGCGCCAATATTCACATCACAACTGACGACAAAGTTGTGAGAAGGTGTACAAATAAAGAAATATATATATAATTGATCGATGTTATTCGTAGGCATGGCTCCATTTCCTTGGCACAGTGTTCATTGCTTGGCAGCTAGTTTCACCTAGCTCTGTAGCCAAAAAAGAGGTGTATGGAGGACACCACAATCCGATCATTTTGTGCAGCTCCACTAAAATCGAGCGGATCATCCATGTTTGCAAAGATATCCAGTCAGTGTGATTACAATAGTAGTGGAACTAGATGATGAAACATAACACACACAAATAGAAGCTGATCACCTCTACGATTTCTCTTTAGGACTAACTACTTGTTGGAGAAGATTAGGCACGGAGTTGGATGAGGAGGATAGCAAAACCAATCTTCCTTTCTGCAGTCCCATAGAAATGTAAAAACATTGCCCGTGTGACATTTTGGCGGAACTGCACAAAACACTCTTAAGAAAAAAATGATTTGTGCAGTTCACCAAAAGGTCGCAATAGCAACGAGGTGAAAATGGATAGCCCTGTTTGCATAAGGAGGTAGAAAGGAAACAATTACTTCCCAATAGCATGAGTTCAAGACACATACGCTGACAAAAAAGAAGCATATTCCACGTAATAAGGGAAAGATAGCACATGGTGGTTTATCAGAAATGGTTTGAGGACGAGATTGCAAGATGGAAAGTACGCCGGCCGAGATACGTTTTAAGCAAACAACTAAAGAAGATCCACATGCAGCAACGTGGGAAGATGGGCAGTGGAGCAATGCCGAAGGAATTTGTACACGAGGGTCGTCAAGATGTTACTAGGAGGGCGTCAGCGGCCGTGATCTGCCCATACTGCGGCAGCGAGCAAGTGGCGAAGGCCCTACTATGCCGGAGCTTGGTCAGAGAGAATGGCGGGTACCGCAGATCAGGACGTGCTGCCTCAACATTGTCGAACGGAGAGACGATGCACATCCTCCCTTTCCGCCGGCGGACGGGATGCAGCCGGATCACTGACCAACGCTAAGAGAGAGAGGCCACCGCCGCCTTATGTGAGATGGTGTGACGAGAGACAAACCCATTTTTCCATTTCCCCCACGGCAATCATTTTATATTCTATACGTGCCATTGAGGAATATATAACTTTATTTAATACTAATGCGTCAAGTCAAACTTTTTTGTCTAGGCATGGTAGCCGACCCTCCTTCGAGTAAACAACTGCTACACGCGTCAAATTATCACGTGGGCTGCCTTTTCGTACAGAAACGAACTCCACCATGTACCCGCACGGGTGTGGCCGGGAATGAGACGTGAGTACGTGCGTCCTGCGTGCACCTCTTCTTTAGGTGCAGGTACGTACGTGGGTGGGTGTGAGAGAGATGGTTTGTATGAAATAGAGGCAATGTGTTGGTGATATCTCAAACAAAAAAATGTAACATACGCAATGTGTGTGAAATGGAGTCATGGACGTCAGATATTGATAGAATTGAAAACATGGATGAAGTGTGTGGCTGTGCGATCGATAAGAGTGCCATCGAATTTGTGTTTTCCCACATCAAAGATACAGGGCGGCTGGCCTACTGGAATTTGAGAGGGCAGAGGTGCAGTTTTTCTCTGTGGCATGGATACCTACCTACAACGTTCGACTACCGGTGTGTGTAGGGGGGAGGGGGCAGAGACCGATCGACTAGTATATGTGTGGGGAAGGAGAGAGACCTAGATATGTATTGAGAGAGATCGATCAGCATCCGTGGATATGTGTAGAAGAGGAATAAGGTTGGGAGAAAGACAAAGGTAGAGTGTCAGAGGGTTGGTGGTGGAGTGGCGTCTCACTAATGGTGGGAGAGGTCTGCTAGACAAACGGAGGGTACGAGTGCAATATCAATAAGAGAGGGCGGGGGATGTGTGTCTGTCTATGCACGTGCATGTGAGAGACGGGTCGGGAGGTATGCAAGGATGATGAGGGGAGACAATATGGTTGTGGTAAGCATACGTAACTACATAGGAAGATCAACTGTCGTGTGTCCGAGAAAGGGAGAGACATAACTAGCGAGGTAAGTGTATCGGTGCATGGGGAAAATGAATTATAGTCGACGTAGCTATATGTAGGGAGAACGGTACGTATACATGCATGCATGTGTTAGAAGAAAATAACGTCCAAAGAGACAGACAGGGGGAGAGGGGTGCGGCTAGGAGGTGGTGCGAGAGGCCTACCATGTCGAGGGGGAGGAGTGTGCGAGTATGAGATCAATAAAAAGAGGGGCGGGAGTGTGCACCTGCGTGGAACCGTATTGGACATAGGGGGGCATGGACGGTGAGAAGAGAAGAGGGGAATTATGTATGTGTTTGTGGTAGGCACATTTGGCTAGAGAGGTATATTGACCGGTTCGTGCCGGAAAGAAGGAGCCGGGGGCCTACACACACCGCGGGTGAACAACCTAAAGAGAAATAACGAACGTGCGCAATGGAGTGGACGCTGAGGGAGGGTGAGATGGGGCGAGCGTGTGCATGCACGATAGAAAGTTAGCGCTAGCTAGCTACAAGTAGAAGAGGATCGTGAAGGTGTAAAAGACGAACAAAGATCATAATTCATTATAAAAAACTGTATACGGATACTTGAAGAAGATATCATAATGTAGAACATTGATTATAATTTTGGCTAATGTGTGGCTTTTGCAGCTCAGGTCTAAATACTTGTCATAATGTAGGGGGCGGGTCACTATACTTTGTGTGATACACATGGTGTACGTATGGAACATGGTTTAGATTATGAATATATAGTTAGTACATCAAATGTACTATTATTTGGAATCAACATCGAGTGTATTCAAAAAATAGAATTCGAGTTCATATAGTACACATAGTTCATATCTATCTCTATAGTAATCATGTGGTGTGTTATTAAGGTAATACACGAATGATGGTTGAAGTTGGCAACAATCATGATTGTAGATTCTTATTGAAATAGAGAAACGAATTCAAATTCAGTTCGAATTGCAGCAGTAGTATAGACATTTGGAATGCAAAAAAATGTTGGTATGAGTAGGTTACATGCATTATACAGCCAGCGAAAATATTTAATTGCACATAACATGGATTCATACTCCCTCCTTCCATCTATATAGGGCGTAATGCGTTTTTTAAGACCGCCTTTGACTATTGACAAGATTAATAGTACATGACATGCACAATGTGAAAATTATATCATTGAAAGCTCCTTTCACACACGAATTTAATGGTGTGCTTTGTGTAAGTTGCATGTCATATATTATTGCTCCAATATTTGGCCAAAGTTAGCATCAAAAAACGCATTAGGCCCTATATAGATGGAAGGAGGGAGTAGCTTTGAATAGCATTTGTATAGTAAAACGGGGCAAGACTCTCTCTTTGTGTGGTGTGAATAGTTTTATTTTTTTCGTTTTTTTGGTTGAGGGGAGTGCAAATTGATTTGGTACGTACAAGTACAATATTACACGTTAGGCTTGTCCCTAAAATTCAACCCGTGCCTTGTTATATCCCGAAAATTCAGATATCCTGCTCCCAAAACTGACGCCTTCACAACTCGCGCCTTGCTATCCCAAAATTACAACGCACGCGAAAACTCCCTCTTGCTGCCAAATCCCGACATGCGAAATCCTCCTTCTAACCCTGAGCCGAAAGGGCTGCTAGTTCAAATCGGTGGGGGTACTTTGGTAACACACCCTACATTTTGGACAAGCGCGTTCCTAAGTCAGGGTTCACCCCCTCCCATCGCCTCCTTTTCGCCATTCGAAATCCCAGGCCGCCATAACTTCTCCGCTCCAGCCGCGAAACCCAACCCTCCTCCGTACGCCGCGTCACCTCTGCCCAGCCAGATCCTCTTCCCCGACGACGTCGTCCATCGCAACAGCTCGACGTCCCTCATCCACCTCCCCGGATGAGGATCCGTCGTCCATCTCGTCGTCCCGCCGGTTCAGCTGCCTCATACATCTCCAACGTATCTATAATTTTTGATTGTTCCATTCTATTATATTACCTGTTTTGGATGTTTATGGGCTTTACTTTACACTTTTATACCATTTTTGGGACTAACCTACTAACCGGAGGCCCAACCCGAATTGCTGTTTTTTTGCCTATTTCAGTGTTTCAGAGAAAAGGAATATCAAATGGAGTCTAAACGGGATGAAACCTTTGTCTACCTTGATTGAGAATAATAATGAATCTATGGATGTGAATTTTGTTGGTAGGAATAATTTTGGTAACAACGCGTATAGAGGAAACTTTAATCCTAGGTCGTTTCCTAGTAATTCCTCTAATAATTATGGTAATTCCTACAACAAATCTTATGTCAATTTTAATAATATGCCCTCTGATTTTGAGAATAGTGTTAAAGAATTTATGATTTCTCAAAAGAATTTCAATGCTTTGCTTGAAGAAAAATTGCTTAAAGTTGATGAATTGGCTAGGAACGTTGATAGACTTTCTCTTGATGTTGATTCTTTGAAAATTAGATCTATTCCACCTAAGCATTATATCAATGAGCCTCTCAAAGCCATGAGAATTTCCATTGATGAGTGCAAAGAAAGAACCGCTAGCATGCGTGCTAAGAAAGATTGCTTTGTGAAAGCATGTTCTTCTAGTTTCCATGA
This sequence comes from Triticum aestivum, assembly GCF_018294505.1. NCBI lineage: Eukaryota > Viridiplantae > Streptophyta > Magnoliopsida > Poales > Poaceae > Triticum > Triticum aestivum. Next base: position 258,002,340 of record NC_057810.1, read on the forward strand.
AAATAATGATGAAGATCTAAAAGTTATTGATGCGTCCCCTATTAAATCTTTGTTTTTCAATATTGATCTCGATAATGATGGGACTGGAGATGAGTCAACGTTAGTTAAAAGGCGTCCTAATGATTCAGAGTTTTTAGATCTTGATGCTAAATTTGGGATTGGAGAGGTCAAAACTTTACATAGCAATGAACCCACTATTATAGATTTCAAGGAATTTAATTATGATAATTGTTCTTTAATAGATTGTCTTTCCTTGTTGCAATCCGTGTTGAATTCTCCACATGCTTATAGTCAATATAAAGCTTTTACCAAACATATTGTTGACGCCTTGATGCAATCTTATGAGGAAAAACATGAATTGGAAGTTTATATACCTAGAAAACTTTATGATGAGTGGGAACCTACTATAAAACTTGCATCAGAAGTTTCTATACCTAGAAAACTTTATGATGAATGTTGTGCTTTGTGTGATTTGGGTGCTAGTGTTTCCACAATTCCAAAAACTTTATGTGATGTGCTAGGTTTCCATGATTTTGAATTGCTCTTTAAACTTGGACCTTGCGGATTCTGCCATTAAGAAACCTATGGGAAGGATCAATGATGTTCTTATTGTTGCAAACAAGAATTATGTGGCCGAAGATTTTATCGTTCTTGATATAGATTGCAATCTTTCATGTCCTATTATTCTTGGTAGACCTTTCCTTAGAACGATTGGTGGAATTATTGATACGAAGAAAGGGAATATTAGATTCCAATTTCCATTAAGGAAAGGCATGGAACACTTTCCAATAAAGAAAGTCAAATTACCTTATGAATCTATCATGCGAGCTACTTATGAATTGAATGCCAAAGATGGCAATACTTAGATCTATTCTCGCTTTTATGCCTAGCTAGGGGCATTAAACGATAGCGCTTGTTGGGAGGCTTTTATTTATGTTTCCTGCTTTTTTGCTTCTGTTTAGTAATAAATATTTCATCTAGCTTCATTTTAGATGTGGTTTTATGTTTTAATTAGTGTTTGTGCTAAGTAGAACCTATAGGATAACCTATGGTGATAGTTAATTTGATTCTGCTGAAAAACAGAAACTTTTGCACGCATGAGAATAAGTTTAATAAATCACAGGCATGTGCTTCTGCGTTGATTCTTTTTGCAGTAGATCAATAGACAAATTTCCCAGGACTTCCTATTTTGCTAGGAGTTTTAGAGTTCCATAAGTATTCGAAAGTTACAGATTGCTACAGACTGTTCTGTTTTTTTACAGATTCTGTTTTTCGTGTGTTGTTTGCTTATTTTGATGCATCTATGGCTAGTATCGGGGGGTATGAACCATAGAGAAGTTGGAATACAGTAGGTTTAACACCAATATAAATAAAGAATGAGTTCATTACAGTACCTTATGTGGTGGTTTTTGTTTCTTGGACTAACGGAGCTTATGAGATTTCCTGTTGAGTTTTGTGTTATGAAGTTTTCAAGTTTTGGGTAAAGATTTTATGGACTATGGAATAAGGAGTGGCAAGAGCCTAAGCTTGGGGATGCCCATGGCAGCCCAAGATATTCAAGGACAACCAAAAGCCTAAGCTTGAGGATGCCCCGGAAGGCATCCCCTCTTTCGTCTTCGTCTATCGGTAACTTTACTTGGAGCTATATTTTTATTCGCCACATGATATGTGTTTTGCTTGGGGCGTCTTGTATGATATTAGTCTTTGATTTTTAGTTTACCACAATCATCCTTTCTGTACAGACCTTTTGGTAGAGACACACATGATTTGTAATTTATTAGAATACTCTATGTGCTTCACTTATATCTTTTGAGCTAGATAATTTTTGCTCAATACTTCACTTATATCTTTTAGAGCACGGCGGTGGCTTTATTTTGTAGAAATTGTTGATCTCTCATGCTTCATTTATATCATTTTGAGAGTCTTTTAGAACAACATGGTATTTTCTATGGTTATAAAATTGGTCCTAGAATGATGGGCATCCAAGTTGGGTATAATAAAAGCTATCATAGGAAGTGAATTGGATGCTATGATCAATTTGATGCTTTATAATTGTTTTGAGATATGAGGATGGTGATATTAGAGTCTTGCTAGTGGAGTAATTATGAATTTGAGGAATACTTGTGTTGAAGTTTGTGATTCCCGTAGCATGCATGTATGGTGAACCACTTTGTGATGAAGTTGGAGCATAATTTATTTATTGATTGTCTTCCTTATGATTGACGGTCGGGGACGAGCGATGGTCTTTTCCTACCAATCTATCCCCCTAGGAGCATGCACGTAGTACTTTGTTTTCAATGACTTGTAGATTTTTGCAATAAGTATATGACTTCTTTATGACTAATGTTGAGTCCATGGATTATACGCACTCTCACCCTTCAACCATTACTAGCCTCTCTTGTGCCGCGCGACTTTCGCCGATACCATACACCCACCATATAACTTCCTCAAAACAGCCACCATACCTACCTATTATGGCATTTCCATAGCCATTCCGAGATATATTGCCATGCAACTTTCCACCGTTACGTTTATTATGACACGCATCATCATTGTCATATTGCTCTTTGCATGATCATGTAGTTGACATCGTATTTGTGGCAAAGCCACCTTCATAATTCTTCCATACATGTCACTCTTGATTCATTACATATCCCAGTACACCGCCGGAGGCATTGACATAGAGTCATATTTTGTTCTAATTATCGAGTTGTAATTTTGAGTTGTAAGTATATAAAAGTGTGATGATCTTCATTATTAGAGCATTGTCCCAAGTGAGGAAAGGATGACGGAGACTATGATGACCCCACAAGTCAGGATGAGACTTCAGACTTTATAAGAAAAAGAGAAAGGCCAAATAAAAAAAGAAGAAAAAAAAAAGAAGAAATAAAAAATAAAAGAAAAAGAAAGAAAAAAGAAAGAAAAAATGAGAGAAAAAGAGAGAAGGGACAATGCTACTATCCTTTTACCACACTTGTGTTCCAAAGTAGCACCATGATCTTCATGATAGAGAGTCTCCTATGTTGTCACTTTCATATACTAGTGGAAATTTTTCATTATAGAACTTGGCTTCAATATTCCAATGATGGGCTTCCTCAAAATGCCCTAGGTTTTCATGAGCAAGCAAGTTGGATGCACACCCACTTAGTTTCTTTTTTTGAACTTTGTGTTGACACCAGATTTTGGCACGGTCAATAACTTATTTAAGATCACCTCAAATGGAGAAGTGATCTTCATGAAAGAGTTCCGTATTGTTGATATGAACATCTTTGAAGTTTGGCTCATCGCAGTCCGATTTCATCTCGAAGGCCGAAACTATGCTCAAAGTACTAAAATCTTATATTCAGAGTACAGTTTGGCTGATTAAGCCCCCAAGACGAACTCAAATGGAAAGATTATCTACACGGATTGTCTTCGTCTCGTCGAAATGATCGATTTCGCTATAAACAACGTTCCAATCCGAGTTCGTATGCAAAAGTTAGAGCCATCGGAATACAGCCCTGTTAGGAGGCAAAAACTGGCGCGCCCCACCAGACACCCTGTCTGATGGATAGCGCGAGGGATAGCCTGTTTTGCGCAACCGATTTGACCCTCAAGATGACTCTGGTCAAAAAACGTTCAACATAAAATTTGTTCGTCTCGTCGAAACGGTGAAGACTACTTTTGGGCTCGTTCCCATCTGAGATCATTTACGACCACAAAAAAGACCCGCAAGGTGCAGCCAGTTTAAACCGAACAGTTTTGGAAAGTTCGGACAAAACCAATCCGAATTTGACTAGGGTTTTGGACGTGAATGCAAGCCTTTTCCTTGCACGGGAAGTCCAGCCGCCTCTTATATACCTAAGGGGTGACGGCCGATTAAACAACACACAATCGATCGATCAATCTACTACTTTTCCGTGTTCATCTACTTTTATCTCTCCCCTTGTATCTTTCTTCTCGTTCTTCGTCGTTCTTCAAGATTGGAGGCTGCGAATCCACGAGGTTCTAGGGATGGTAAGACCGACCTCGAGCAGCCAATCGTCACCGTGAGCCCTGACGGGGTCCCTCCCGGGCGAGCGGGGCGTCTGGTCCCAAAAGCGCCGACTTGCTGTCTTGCGTATCGCGCTGGAAGTCGGCCTCCCGCGGTGTGAGTTGCGGAGCATCTCCCTCGACGCCGTAGGTACACATCGACGTGTTCGTGTGACGCGTTCCAGCGTCAACACACTTTTTGGCGACTCCGCTGGGGACAAAGCTTTGAACGGTCTCCGGCCCGTTCTTGCTACGAAGAGATCGTCATCTAGTGTTTGCAATCTACAAAGGTAATATGAATACCCAATTCACATATGTAGATGCAAATAATGCATATGTTGTTGCTAGATCATCTAATGAGCATAATGTATCGGCTAGCCCTAGCTTTATCAATCATGCATCTAATTATGTGCAAGGGCCGATGCAACAAAATATCCATGATCCTACTTCATATAATTTTAGCAACATTCAACATATGTATCCCAACTCCCATGCATCGGCAACCCCACAAATTTATATGCTGATGAATAACATGATGAGTTCGGTTAATCAAGTTGAGACACCCTATGTAGGAACTTCCAATGGTAGGCAACAAAGTGTTTCAAGTTCTTATTCATCAGCAAATAACTTGCAGTACGTTAATCCAAATGTGCCGGTGGATAGGGGAATTGGCCATGTTACTACTAGTTATTTGGCCAATTACCCTCAAACATCATATGCTACACCTAATGCTACTAATTGTTTGGCACCATATGCTACTGTTGATGTCCATAATTCGGCTCCGCACCTTCATGGTCATGGCCGAATAAGTGAAACTTCTGCAGGAGCACAAATGCCTTCACCTACTACCGTGGCATATCATGTACCCCTACACAATTACAGAATTTCGGCAACATCTCATTGCCGAAAGAGTCTAAAAGCATTGGGGGGGGCAACCATATCCAGACCGGGTAATTAAGAAATGCTTACATTCTCTTGGGATTTGTGCAACTCTATTCGCAAGGAACTAATAGAAGGCGGGAAGCCTCATGATTTTGCTGATGTAAAAGCTAGAGTTGTGCAAATGATGCAGTCGCCCAGTGCTATACCATCTAGTGTACCACCTAAACAATCGCAAAGTTTTGGCACCTCATTGCCGAAAGAGTCTCAAAGTATTGGGGGGCAATATCATGACGAGTGGATGGAAATTGAGATGAAAAAGTTTAAAGCTCGCCAAGCTGAGATGTGGGCTAAAATTAGACGAGAGCGAGAAGCCTTGCAAATTCAAAAAGATAAAGTTGTTGATTCAGGTAACAAAGAAAATTGGTTATTAGAAAAGCCGAATCAAGTAGTATATATTCTGAGACCATCAAATCCAAAGAGGCAAGCATTATTGAGAAAGGGCATGGAAAGCATAGCAAAACAACCATACTTGATTTTTCTGAAGTCAATGGAACCTACTTCCTGCCCTATGAGTTTCGTGCCATAGAAATTGACAAGCCTCAAGGACAAGAACAAGTAGCGGAACAAAGTTCGGCTGACATGGATCTTCAAAGCAATGATGCACGGAATCAAGAAAAAGATGATGACAAGGTGTTGGGGAGACATCCAAAGACGGAGCAAGATGTTCTTCAAGTGGCACCACCATCATGCTCTCCCAACATATTTGAAGAGGTATGCATAGAGAGTAATTTGCCTATTTTTAGATTTAGTCGCAACTTCATTACTGATGCATCTATAAGAAATATTCTCATAAGTAATTTTGAAAGACCAATGAGGAAGGGTAATTTACTTGTTAGCAATAAACTTGTTATGGAACATATCGGTCAACACATTGCACCATTTATAAAGACCGATAATGACTTATTGTTACAGCCAAAGCTTTTCCCGTTGCTTTATCTAAAGTTCGTATCTAGTTGGGTAGCTTTGCTTATTTTGTACTTGGCTTGCACTTGGTCTCAATTGAGACATGTATGTTCTAACTATTTTCATTTTAGAAATTTAAAGCCAAGGTTAAATTCTATTGAGAAAACTGATGCTAGTATAATATCTTACCCAAAGACATCGGACATAGAGTGCAAAACACAACGCATAGCCGAATGGTGTGATACAAAATCTGAACCATTTGTTTGCTTAAATCCAAAGCCGTTCTCACAACAAGATCGGCTAGAGAATGAAAAGATTACCTTCAATTCAAATATGTGTGATCAAATATTTGATTTGTTGTTGCAAAATAATTATATTAGAATTCTTGATCACCATGTTGAACCATCTGTCCAGGGACGAATGTGTAACGCCCCAGATATACTTTCCATATTTGTATCCAACTCTTGCCGTCCCTGACGCTAAGTTATATTTATTTCTCGGGTTTGGGTCTTTGTCTCCGTGTGTTGTTTTCTTTTTCGTGCATCTCTTATCATGTCATCACGTGCATTGCATTTGCATACATGTTCATCTCATGCATTCGAGCATTTTCCCCGTTGTCCGTTTTGCATTCCGGCGTTTCGTTCTCCTCCGGTGGTCATTTCTACCTTTCTTTCTTGTGTGGGGTTTAAACATTTCCGGATTGGACCGAGTCTTGCCAAGCGGCCTTGGTTTACTACCGGTAGACCGCCTGTCAAGTTTCAGGTCATTTGGACTTCGTTTGATACTCCAACGGTTAACCGAGGGACCGAAAAGGCCTCGTGTGTGTTGCAGCCCAACACCCCCCAAATTTGGCCCAAAACCCACCAAACTCTGCTCCATGTCCTAGAGCGTTCGATCACGATCGTGTGGGCGAAAACCGCACCTCATTTGGACTCTCCTAGCTCCCTCTATGCCTATATATACACCCCTCC
>NC_057810.1:258009926-258019225 GCF_018294505.1 Triticum aestivum
CGGGCCACCTCGCCGCCCCTCGTCGCCGGCACCGCCTCCCCCTACGCCGGCGGCCTCGGTTCCGGCGCCGACGAACCTCGTCGCGCGCACCCTGCTACAGTGTCTCCGGCGCCGCCTCGGGAAGCGTGCCGATCCAGATCTGGATCTGGGCATCGGTTGACTTCTCTCCCCCGAAATCCTAATTTTTATGCATACTTTGATTGCTTGTATCTCCGCAACCGTAGCTCCGTTTTGGGCATACGATATATCAGAATCTTCGCCTCGACATGTACATCATTTCGTTCCATTGCATCATTTGCATTTGAGGTCATCTTGATACCCAAAATGCTGTTAGAATGAGGCTTCGTGAGTTAAAGTGCAGAACCGTTAGTTCATCATGCACTTTTGTCATTTTTGCTATGTTTAATCCGTGCATGATATGCCTGTGCCCCTTTGGGATGTATTGTGAAGCATTTTGTCTTCTTTCCAGAGTGCCGCCCATGCATTTTTAGGATGTATGTGTTGTCTTGTGCAAGCTTGCGAAGAGAGGTACCTGAGATTGCAGATTTCAGGGACTTAGTGATTTTCTCTAAGTCTGGGATATTTTAGTTCATGATGCTATATGTCCAGCTTGTTTCCTAGTGATCCGTGCCTCTTTTGAGGATGATCAGTAAGGGAGTTTTGATACTTATGTCATGCTCTATCCATCCATGTCTTTGTTGGCATTTGTGGAGTGCTCTAGGTTGACTCAATCGAGCTCAACTTTTGCTTCGTTGTTAATCTGGGCAGATCGTCAACTTGTTTGCGATTTCGCCGATGCTACCGTTAGTGTTCCATGCATGCTATGCCTTCGTTCTTGCCATGTGTAGCTAGCACTTTGTGCCTTCTTGCTGGTTATATGCTTTCCTTGCCATGACTTGCACCGTAGTGAGTGCATCGAGCTCGTTTACATGCCTTCGTGAGTTAAATTTCAGCATGTCTCAGTTTTCACTAAGTCTGAAAACTGATTGTGTTCGAGCGATGTTCGTGAGCTCGGTAGAGTATTTTGTGAACCCTTTTGGCCCCAGGTCACTTTGGGTGTTTTATTAAGCTTGTTGAGTAGCTCCATGCCATTTTCTTACTTGTCATGTTCAGGTTTTGTATCATGTTGTTTTGCTGCTCCGAAGAGAGCATCGTGATCTGAAATTTCAGACTAGTGTTAATTTCACTAAGTCTGAAATCTGTTTTGCATTTGCGTTTTAGCCATGCTTGTTTGAACCTCTTAATGGATGAATTTGCCTATGGCTCAGTGCTAGTGTTTTGTCAACCATCTTGTGTACATCACTGCCATGTATTTTGTTTTCATGTTTGGTGGCTGTAGCATGTTCATTCCGTTGCATTTAGATGCCTACTTGCTGTAAGTCGCATACCGGTGTCGTATCTTAAAACGCTTGCCATTTCCAAACCGTAGCTCCGATTCCTATGATCTTTATATCGTTTTCAAGCGATTTCATCCCCTCTATCCAGTGGCACACTTGGTTTTCCAAGTTGATGCCAGGTTCATGCATTTCCTGTCATATCTTGCATTTTGCATCCCGCATCGCATCCCGCATAGCATATCGTCATTTCATCATATTGCTTGGTCTTGTCCGTGGTTGATTGTGTCCTTGTTGCTTGTTTGTATTTGGGTAGAGCCGGGAGATGAGTTCGCTACCGAGGAGCCCGTTGAGTTTGCTTGTGAGGATCCAGTCAACTCTGACAACTGTGCAGGCAAGATGATCATACCCTCGAAATCACTACTATCTTTGCTATGCTAGTTTGCTCGCTCTTTTGCTTTGCCAATGCTACGATGCCTACCATTTGCTTGTCAGCCTCCCAATTGCCATGTTCAACCTCTAACCCACCATTGTCCTAGCAAACCATTGATTGGCTATGTTACCGCTTTGCTCAGCCCTTCTTATAGCGTTGTTAGTTGCAGGTGAAGATTGGAGCCGTTCCTGGTTGGAACATTTATATTGCTTGTTGGGATATCATTATATTGCTATGTTATCTTAACGCATCTATATACTTGGTAAAGGGTGGAAGGCTCGGCCTCTCGCCTAGTGTTTTGTTCCACTCTTGCCGCCCTAGTTTCCGTCATATCGGTGTTATGTTCCCGGATTGTGCGTCCCTTACGCGGTTGGGCTATAATGGGAACCCCTTGATAGTTCGCCTTGATTAAAGCTTTTCCAGCAATGCCCAACATTGGTTTTACCATTTGCCACCTAGCCTCTTTTTCCCTTGGGTTTCCGGAGCCCGAGGGTCATCTTATTTTAACCCACCCCCCGGGCCAGTGCTCCTCTGAGTGTTGGTCCGAACCAGGCAGCCTGCGGGGCCACCTCGGGGAAACTTGAGGTTTGGTTTTACTCGTAGCTTGACCTATCCGAGCGTGCCCTGAGAAAGAGATATGTGCAGCTCCTATCGGGATTTGTCGGCACATTCGGGCGGTGTTGCTGGACTTGTTTTAACCTGTCGAATCATCTTGTTGTACCGAGATACCGAGTCTGATCGGTGTGTCTTGGGTGGAGGTCTATTCCTTCGTTGACCATGAGAGCTTGTTATGGGCTAAGTTGGGACCCCCCTGCAGGGATTGATCTTTCGAAAGCCGTGCCCGTGGTTATGGGCGGATGGGAATTTGTTAATGTCCGGTTGTAGATGACTTGAACTAAACTTAATTAAAATGATTCAACCGTGTGTGTTACCGTGATGGCCCCTTCTCGGCAGAGTCCGGGAAGTGGACACGGTGTTGGAGTTATGCTTGCGCAGGATGTTCCTTTAGCTTCTCGCTCGTGCTTCGCCTTCTCTTCTCGCTCTCTTTTGCGTATAGGTTAGCCACCACATATGCTAGTCGCTTGTTGCAGCTCCACATATATTTGTCTTATCCTTTCCCATGAGCTTAAATAGTTTTGATCGCGTGGGTGTGAGATTGCTGAGTCCCTGTGGCTCACATATACTACAACTCCAGATGCAGGTCCAGGTGTTTCTGCTCCAGTTGACGATTACGAGCTTCAGTGGGAGTTCGACGAGGACTCTCAGCGATACTATGTTTCTTTTCCGGATGATCAGTAGTGGTGCCTACTTGGGGTTATCGATTCAGGACCTTGTCGCATGTTGGGGGTCTTTTCTATTTTGGCGCCGTAGTCGGGCCATGAGTGTTTGTTTGATGGATGTTATTTATGTACTCTGATGTGACGTGGCGAGTGTAAGCCAACTATGTTATCTCCCCCTTTTATTATGTATTACATGGGATGTTGTAATGATTGCCTGACTTGCGACATTGCTTTCAATGCGGTTATGCCTCTAAGTCGTGCCTCGACACGTGGGAGCTATAGCCGCATCGAGGGCGTTACAAGTTGGTAATCAGAGCCATCCCCGACCTTAGGAGCCCCATTGCTTGATCGTTTTTAGCAGCCGAGTTGTGTCTAGAAAAATGTTTTGAGTCCTTAGGAATTATATATCGGAGAGCTTAGGAATTCTTTTTACTTCCCAGTCTCCTCATCGCTCTGGTAAGGCATCCTGGCGTAGAGTTTTGACTCTTCTCTTCTAAAAATTTCACTAAAATTTTTTTAGGTTCACGCGAGTATCTTGGTTTTGTTCCGAGGGTTTTGTGACGAGAACATTGTTCTTGGTGCCTCCTGTCTTTAGGGGTTGTGGCAGTGTCCCGGGGAGTTGAGCTCCGAGGTGTTGTCGTCACAATTTCATCGTTGCAATTCTGGTATACTTGAGATATGTTCGCCGACATCGAAAATCTCTTTTATGCAGTTCGTTGGTGAGATAACCTCGACGCCACCCAGTACTGGGGCGGGAGTTCGGGAGTATCGCCATAACTTGTATAACGGATGCTTTTCGAAGGTTGAGGTAGATGACTTCCGAAGTTTTCCTGGTTATGTGTTGAAGGATGGATACAGCTGGATGTAGGATTTGCTAGTTTGGGTGAGATATTGTGCTTCCCATGTATCCCCAACACCTGATTGCATAACCGGAAAGGTTCGGGAGTTTCATAGGTGGGAAATCTAGTAGCTCTAGTTCTTCTTCCACGGATATTGGTTTGAGATTGGGATTTCTTACCGATTATTCGTTCTTGATCCGTACCTTGTTGATTTATTTCTCTACCTTAATTCTTCGTGGCTTCGCAATTTATGGATATGTGATCATTTGAAGAGGAATGCATTCGTTCATTTTGTTCGGATGTGAAGACTATATTTGCAATTTTCATTCCGTTGGATTCAGCTTCTATATTGTTGTCTATCTATGTGCTAATGGTGGTCAACCTGTTCAGGATGGCTCCTCCAACGCGCACGACTCCGAATCCTAATCCGCCTCCACCTCCGCCTCCTCCGGAAGCATGGCAAGCTGTGATGGCCGCTACTAATGCAAACACACAGTTGATCATGCAAATCCTTCAAGAGCGCAATCAAGGCAGTCAAGGGAATCAAGGCCATAATCAGCACCACTTTGCTACTCTGAACCAGTTCCTTGCTAATGGCCCAAAGACGTTCAGCGGTTGTGTTGAGGCTACCGATGCTGACGATTGGCTAGTGGATCTGGGCAAGCATTTTGAATGCAGCAACGTCAGGCCTGAAGATTTCGTCAAGTTTGCTTCTTTCCAGCTCAAAGATCAGGCTGCAGAGTGGTTCCAGCAGTACAAGGATTCCAGAGGTGGACGTGTTATCACTTGGGACGATTTCTGTCAAGATTTCCGCGCTCATCACATCCCCCAAAGTGTGGTTGAGAGTAAGCGTCAGGAATTCCGCAATCTGAAGCAAGGCTCTTTGTCTGTCTATGACTACAACAAGTTGTTCCAGAAGCTCGCCCGTTTTGCCAAGCAGGATGTTCCTGATGAGAAGAGCATGATCTATCAGTTCAGGGGTGGTCTTCGTGAGGAAATTCAGCTCGCTCTTGTCCTCTTTGAGCCGTTGAGATACGATGAGTTCTACAACATGGCACTGAAGCAAGAGGCTGCTCAGATGAGATGTGATGCTTCCAGGAAGCGTGCCAGAGATGTTACTCCGTCTTCCTCTACTCAAGTGGTCAAGCAGCAGAAGTATTGGCTTCCTCCTCCTCCGTTCCGTCAGCCGTATCAGCAGAAGAGCAAAGGTGGCAGTGGTTTCTCCCACCCACCCAACCCAGGCTTTCAGAACAAGGCTTCGTCTCAAGCTCCAAGACCGAGTGCTCCGTATCATCGTCCGCTTTCAGAGGTCACGTGCAACAAGTGCCAACAGAAGGGTCACTATGCCAACAAGTGTACCAACCAGAGGCGTCTTCCTCCTCCTCCTCCTGTCAGATCGGCAAGTACAGCTGTGGTCAAGCACAATCCCAAGCACGCCAAGGTCAATATGCTGAATGCAGCTCAGGCTGAGGATTCTTCAGATGTCATTATGGGTAACCTTCCTATTAATGATATTCCTGCAAAAGTTCTTTTTGACACGGGTGCATCGCATTGTTTCATGTCAAAGCCATTTTTTACCAAGCATGAGTTCGTTTCTTCTCTTTTGGGTAAACATATGGATATCTTTTCTCCTGGCAAACGTTTGAGCGCAAGTCTGGAGGTGCCAGATGTCGCTATCACGATGGGCGATTTCAAGTTTCTTGCTTCTCCTATGGTTCTTGGTAACTCCGATATCGATCTTATTCTCGGGATGGACTGGCTCTCTAAGCATAAAGCTCAGCTTGATTGTGCAGCCAGGCAGATTCAACTGACTCATTCGTCTGAGGATGTCATTGTCTTTGCCGCTCGGGATAATTCCATCCGGTTGTTTTCTCTCAATGAGAAGGGTGAATTGGATGCTATCTCTCAAATTCCTGTCGTTTGCGAATATCAAGACGTCTTTCCAGAAGAGCTCCCAGGAATGCCTCCGCACCGGCCAGTTGAATTCGTTATTGAACTTGAGCCTGGCACGGAACCTGTGTGCAAACGTCCTTACAAGCTCGGCCCCGAAGAGTTGAAGGAGCTGAAGAAACAACTCGATGAGCAAGAAAGATTGGGTCTCATTCGGCCTAGTACTTCTCCGTGGGGTTGTGGTGTTCTTTTTGTGAAGAAGAAGGATGGATCGAGTCGACTTTGTGTTGATTACCGTCCAGTAAACAAGAAGACCATCAAGAACAAATACCCACTTCCCAACATCAATGAGCTGTTCGAACAACTCAAGGGTGCTCAAGTATTCTCCAAGCTTGATCTCCGTATGGGTTATCATCAGATTCGTATTCGTGAGCAAGATATTCCCAAGACGACGTTCAGAACAAGCTTTGGTTCATATGAATACACCGTCATGTCTTTTGGCCTCGCCAACGCTCCTCCGACGTTCTCTCGCATGATGAACTTCATCTTCAACCCCTACACCAATGAATTCGTTCTGGTCTATCTCGACGACATTCTGGTTTTCTCGAAGAACAAGAAAAATCATGCCAAGCACTTGCGTTTGGTTCTTGACAAGCTCAGAGAACATCAGTTCTACGCCAAGTTCTCCAAGTGTGAATTTTGGCTCGATGAGGTTCTTTATCTTGGTCATATCATCTCCGCCAAGGGCATTTCCGTGAATCCTGAGAAGGTGTCTGCAATTGTGAATTGGGAACCTCCTCAGAATGTAAAGCAACTCCGCAGTTTCCTCGGTCTCGCAAGCTATTGCAGAAGATTCGTTGAAAACTTTTCTAAAATCGCCAAGCCTCTCTCAAATCTTCTTCAGAAGCACGTCAAGTACGTTTGGTCTCCGGAGTGTGATATTGCTTTCAACACTTTGAAAGAGAAATTGATCACTGCTCCAGTTCTGACTCCACCTGATGAAACCAAGCCGTACGAGGTCTTTTGTGATGCCTCTCTCCAAGGTCTCGGTGTTGTACTGATGCAAGAGAAGAAAGTTGTTGCTTATACCTCTCGCCAGTTGAAACCTAATGAGAAGAACTACCCCACTCATGATCTCGAGTTGGCGGCAGTTGTACACGCTTTGTTGACTTGGAGACATCTTCTATTGGGAAGGAAAGTGGATATTTTCACTGATCACAAGAGTCTCAAGTACATCTTCACTCAGCCTAATCTCAACCTCAGGCAGACTCGATGGGTCGAAATGATTCAAGAGTACAATCCGAGTATCGAGTATACTCCAGGCAAGGCTAATGTGATTGCTGACGCTTTGAGCAGAAAAGCATATTGCAACAGTCTGATTCTCAAGCCTTATCAACCCGAGCTTTGTGAAGCTTTCCGCAAACTTAATCTGCAAGTTGTTCCTCAAGGGTTCCTCTCTAACCTTCAAGTCTCTCCTACCTTAGAAGACCAGATTCGCCAAGCCCAACTTCTTGATGCTATGGTGAAGAAGGTGAAGATTGGTATTGCAAAGAGTCAGTCCAAGTACAAGTGCTACCGACTTGATGACAAGGACACTCTCTTTTTCGAGGATCGAATTGTTGTGCCCAAAGGTGAACTCCGTAAGGTGATCATGAACGAGGCTCACAACTCTCTCCTCTCCATCCACCCTGGTAGTACGAAGATGTATCAGGACCTCAAGCAAGCTTATTGGTGGACTCGAATGAAGCGCGAGATCGCTCAATTCGTGAACGAATGTGATGTCTGCAGAAGAGTGAAGGCAGAACACCAAAGGCCAGCTGGTCTCCTCCAACCTCTTGCCATTCCAGAATGGAAGTTTGACCACATTGAAATGGACTTCGTGACTGGGTTTCCAAAGTCCAAGCGTGGCAATGATGCTATCTTCGTTGTCATCGACAAGCTCACCAAAGTGGCTCACTTTCTGCCTATCAAAGAGTCAATCACTGCAGCTCAATTGGCGGAACTCTATACCTCTCGCATTGTCTCTCTGCACGGTATTCCTCAAGTGATATCTTCAGACCGTGGCAGCATCTTTACCTCCAAGTTTTGGGATTCTTTTCAGAAAGCCATGGGCACCAACATCCGCTTCAGCACAGCTTTCCATCCTCAAACAAGCGGTCAAGTCGAGCGTGTCAACCAAATTCTTGAAGATATGCTCAGGGCTTGTGTGATCTCCTTCGGCATGAAGTGGGAGGATTGTCTTCCTTATGCTGAATTCTCATACAACAACAGCTTTCAAGCAAGTTCGGGCAAGGCCCCCTTTGAAATTCTGTATGGCAGGAAGTGCCGTACCCCTCTCAACTGGTCTGAAACCGGTGAACGTCAGCTGCTGGGTAATGACTTAATCACAGAAGCAGAAGAGATGTGCAAAGTCATTCGTGATAACCTCAAAGCAGCCCAGTCCCGCCAGAAGAGCTACTATGATAGTAAGCACCGTGATCTGGTTTTCGAGATCGGAGATCATGTTTACCTCCGCGTCTCTCCCATGAAAGGTACTCGTCGCTTCGGTATCAAAGGGAAGCTTGCCCCTAGATACGTGGGACCTTTCAAGATTGTCAGCAAGAGAGGCGACCTCGCCTATCAACTCGAGCTTCCTTCAAACTTTGCAAATGTTCATGATGTGTTCCATGTCTCTCAGCTTCGAAAGTGCTTCGAGACTCCTGACCGCACCGTCAACTTCGAGGACATTGAGCTCCAAGAAGATCTCTCCTATCATGAGCACCCAGTTGCTATTCTCGAAGAGACTGAACGCAAGACTCGCAACAAGTCAATCAAATTTCTCAAAGTCAAGTGGTCACACCATTCCGACCGTGAAGCTACCTGGGAATGCGAGGATCACCTCCGTTCTGAGTACCCGGAGTTCTTTCAGTCCTAGATCTCGGGATGAGATCTTTTCGTAGTGGTGGAGTGTTGTAACGCCCCAGATATACTTTCCATATTTGTATCCAACTCTTGCCGTCCCTGGCGCTAAGTTATATTTATTTCTTGGGTTTGGGTCTTTGTCTCCGTGTGTTGTTTTCTTTTTCGTGCATCTCTTATCATGTCATCACGTGCATTGCATTTGCATACATGTTCATCTCATGCATTCGAGCATTTTCCCCGTTGTCCGTTTTGCATTCCGGCGTTTCGTTCTCCTCCGGTGGTCATTTCTACCTTTCTTTCTTGTGTGGGGTTTAAACATTTCCGGATTGGACCGAGTCTTGCCAAGCGGCCTTGGTTTACTACCGGTAGACCGCCTGTCAAGTTTCAGGTCATTTGGACTTCGTTTGATACTCCAACGGTTAACCGAGGGACCGAAAAGGCCTCGTGTGTGTTGCAGCCCAACACCCCCCAAATTTGGCCCAAAACCCACCAAACTCTGCTCCATGTCCTAGAGCGTTCGATCACGATCGTGTGGGCGAAAACCGCACCTCATTTGGACTCTCCTAGCTCCCTCTATGCCTATATATACACCCCTCCGTTTTCGGATCTCTCCCTCTCCCCG